>NC_060215.1:16705625-17010000 GCF_021130785.1 Homalodisca vitripennis | reverse complement strand
GCCTAGGTATTCAAGTCCAACTTTAATTTAAAATAATATGTGGCGATTTCATTCTGCCACAGATAGTATACAGACCCTGATACAAACCTAAGCTGACTGCGTTGACTTATACACGTGAACAATATAATATGTACTGCCTGTCTGTTATTTTGTATAGTTCACTGCAGTAGACATCACGAGTTATTTCCTTCTGACGTTATACAAATAATAATTTTATAAAGAACACAATATAAGATCATAAATGATTAGTTTTTATAAATTACGTTTTTAAGAGAAATATTCCACCTATTAAAGACTTGTTATTTTTAACAACAGTTAACCATTTATAAATTTATAATATATGACAAAGGTTTATTGCAGGGGTTTGGTGATAAGCATTTTTTTATTAGTTACAGACCTGAACAGTTTTTATTATTCGTAATGTTTGTAAATATATAAAGTAAAGGTACCATATACAGCAAATTTGTGCAAACAAAGAGTAACTTGTACAATAACATTATAAATATGGAACACATTGAGAATCTAAATGGGGAAGTTTTAGAAAGTAAGATAGATCAATTTGTGGCCTGCTACTTTACAAGCATATTTGTCTACTTCAATAAAAGGAACTTAGAATAGGGTGCAATGAAAGGTCAGTCATCTACGTAAAGAAATATCACAAACAATACGCAATATAAAAAAAATATATACATATGCTACGCTGAAAGGGCTAACAAAACCTATACATTTACATGTTGAACATGCCCTTAATCCGTGGTTTCTTACTCTACTCAATTGTAATCATTAACGATTCGTAGTGTCCTGAAATAGTTCTAATGAACTACTAGATTGACACACATAATAGTATTTGTACAAATAGTAGTATTGACACAAATAGTACAGCATGTTTGTGGCATAACTTTTCCTTTATTACTCTGTTCAATAGTACACTCAACGGTTATTAGTGCTATGCAATAGTATTTTATGGACTCATAATCCCACTAGTGTTCATACAACTAGTAGTGAGTGCTGTGACCCAACTTTACTCCAGATTTCTACATGTAATCAATTATTTATATTGATCTACACTTCGAAGCGTTATGTAATCGTAACTAATGAAGTCATCAAATCAAACTAAACCACGTAATTCAGACATTGAGTGTTAGGGTATAGGGTTCGATACGTTGAAGTTATACTCCTTCGTTAAATGCGATCAATGTCAACTTTCGTCAGGTCACATTATCATTATAATAATTATTGTGAGATTTCTTTGTTTACCTAGTACAAACTTCCTGGTCTATTTACATTTTTATTGAAGTAAAACAATTTCTTGGATTTATTTTAGTATAGCATTTACTACTACAAGTGCTCAAAGGTGATCAAACCGGTTTCAAGAAGTTTTTTCAAGAATTGTTTGTGCCATCAGTGTTCACACTGAGGCCCCACTGCATAATTAATACTATATATAGTTGTAAGCTTGTTATCAGCTTCTAGCAACATTCCATTGATATTGAAGCAAAATTGGCTCTTTGGGATATTTCTAGAAAATATGTGGCTCATTACAATGTTTGAATATAAAGCTGCTGAAGTGACGTTTCTCGACTTTGATGGAGGCTCAAGTATTTTAAATGCAACATTTAGTCTTGTAGTCACCGACGTTACTCGATGTAACCGACTTAGTAAATGGTGTATTATACGTGTTGAATTGCTTAATCAAAGTCTTTAGTAAATGTTAAACAAATTTTAGAGAGTAAACGACTGTACACCGTCAAATAGAGACTTACTGTTTGTGGTGCAAAATAGAAAATTGAAGGAGAGTCGCAATGCAATGGTCGAGAAGTTTGGATACCAAGGTGCTCTGTATGGTTCGCTTTATCTAGATTGATCTTTCGGGTCCGATTTCGGTTCTCATGAGCAGTAATCAGAGACAGGTGGGTATCTCTCGAACTGGGGGCATTATGAGAGCATAGCGGGAACCCGTACAGGGACAGTGCGCGCGCGCGCTCGCTGCCGTACATCCAGTAACTAACTGTTCCTAATTACACATGGACTAGGGCTACGCGTTGCGTGCTCACTATTGTTCGCAGACGGTGCTCGAATCAGCGCCGAACCCACCCATTGTGCGATAGTTTTATGTGAGAAACGGCTCAATAAAATTATAACCAGAGCTTAACAATTACAAAAGCTAACAGTCCTTCACAGACGGTCGTTACCCGAAGCGTTAAACGTGATATAGGTGAGGAGATGGCACGCGAGTGTACGCTCCCCACCTCGTTCGTACAGGACGTACGGGGACCATAAGTCAGACCATCTTCAGGAAACCCAAGTAGTAACAAAAACATTAAACACCTGTACAAAATGCACATAATTTATAAGTTTAAGCATATATCAATGGAAATTATACAGTCTATCTAGACAAAATATCCATAGAGAACTCTTAGTTACAAAAAAGCAGAGTAAGCTATAAGAATTGCGCGAATTTCATAGTGACCGGATATTTCGGGTTGATAAGAAAGTCCAATTCCAATGGCGCAGTGTAGCGGGCACAACGGTTATCGCAAGATAACCAAATCAAGCAACGTCGAGCGTGGCTGCTTGGATAGATAACCGCTGAGCGATCCTGTCCTTGCAAGCGGTCCGCCTGCCCGGCCATTGGTGGGGTGGTTCGGAAGTCACCTCTAAGCCGTTGGTCCACAGGTTAAGTGTTATTGAGGGATCCTTAGGCCTAACTTCGCCTGGTAAAATAAAATAATTTTACTTTGACTTTTTACTTTTTGGGAAATGAGTACTACCTTCCTAGTGAGATCTCATGGTATAGCCGCAGTCAGAATGTATAGTGGACTCCTCCTCACGTTTACCTCGTCCACTCCAACTGTTGTCCTCCGCAGTAAACTAGACAAATCGATCACAATATTAATTTATCGCAAAATCTCAAAATTTTGTTTAATGATGTGCCGCTCCTGTTCATTAATTGGATTGTCCTGATGTAAATGTGAGTATTGGAACGGTGTAACCGGCCTCATTTGAGCAATAAATATAAATTATAAATTGAAAGTGATATTTAGGGTGTGTTGCTAATAGGGATTACTAATTATTTAGGCAATCATCACGTTGCCCTAGCTTTTAAGCCCGGATTGGTCCACGCCACTGATTCCTCACTGATCAATAGTGTGAAACCAGTAAAGTTCTTGAAAAATGATGGGTCCAAAATAGGTCCTGCATACAAAGTTTGAGAAACATTAGGCTATGTATAGGCTGTAGCCAAAGCGTTCTTCCTTATTTATCAGAGTTATCTATGCATGAGATCCTCGGATAACAGTGTGAATTTTTTTTCAACAATTTCTACTAATTCTACTGCATGTTGATTTTGTATTGTTTTCCAATATCTCAATCTTTTTTGTTACCAAGTGTTCACGAACTTCACGAAAAATCCATACTATTATTATCTAAGGATTCCAACAGAACCTTTAAAAGTAATAAAAAAATATTTTCAACATGGGGGACAACGTCGGATTATATCAAAAGCAGGAAGTATGTGATAAAGAAGCCATACTGATCAATGATTCGTGCTATCGATTGAGTTTATGCCCCTCATAAGGCAGCTCCGACCTCTTCTCAATTACCTTTATGCGTAGATGTGTATTATTGTTTTACCAATTTTGGTTCAAAACCTATTGGTTGAAAATGACCCACCACAATGGAACCAGAATCTCAAGATTTTAATAAGGTGTTAGCAACGTTTTCAACGCAGCGTGAACCTATAAAATATATAATATTCAAATCACTAGTCTTAAGATTAAGAACCTAAGCCTAAGAACTGTGATAAGCTATCAATTTCCATGCAATATACTAAAGCAATTTCCTCTATCCAGCCTCGATTGCTAAATTTTAATAAGCTCAGTCTCTATTCCAAACAACGAAGGTAAGCTCGAAAGATCTCTGGACCAAGTATCTATAAAGTATCATGCAAGGCTTTCTTTAAATGAATAAATAACGTCTTTGTTCAGCAAAAGTTCTTCAAAATTACAGACTCTAATTTAAAAGACAACTCTTGTCGTAGCATACTGATAAATAATCATCATTCTAAAACTAAAACTAAATAAAATAATATAAAAGTCTTTTTGACGTGAGTTTTAAACGAACGGTAACTATGGCTCTTCAAAGCAGGGGGCAAAGTTACCGTTTATATTATTTTATTTAGTTTTAGTTTTAGAATGATGAGTATTATACTAGACATCAAAATGAAGCATCTCCCATAGGGCGTAAAGGTGCATAATGATTAACTGCGTTCTTACGGGGATAAAGGTTAACGTTGTTTCACTACTGCTTGCTCTCAAGACTTACTAGTCTTAATGAAGCGATTAAATCCAGTCCCTAATAAAAGGGACTGTTTAAAACTGTAGTTGGATTCAAGCCTCTATATTATTGATTTAACAAAATTCTTGTGTTAAAAATCCAATCCTGTTTTCCCAATAAATCTTTAACACTTGCACGTTACACATGCAATAGATAACAGTGTCTTGAAACGAAATATCTGATAACTGCACGAGGATTAGACTTAGATTCGACTTTCGGAAATAGGTGACAATGCTTCGCGTACGCCATGGCGTGTTAATACTGTAAAGCGTGGCGTAGTCGTGTAGTAGGAAGTGTGGAGGATGTATTTGATCTGAACCCATTACAGTGTCTGTGTTACCACCTCAGCGTGCGAGTTGTTGCAAATCTTCTCCAGTAACAACATTAAACAACAACAACGTTAATGTGTCTAACGTTGTCTTCACAGTACCTCACATCAAACCTTGCCTCACCACCTCACCGCCCCAGCCCCTCACCACCGCACCGCTTCACCCGACCGACCCCGACCGACTCAAAACCGTTCGCTCTTACAATACCTTAGAATCTTTGCTTCTCAATAATTGTTTATTTGACCCATTCGTTAAGCGCTTAGCACTTAGTTCGTTTGCTTACACATATTATACGTTAGCTAATACGTTTAAAGCACATATGGTATTGGTTGTAGATGAAGGAGTAGTTATTATAGTGGTGACTTGTGGCGGAAAAAACAGAAGGCTGTCCAATGTGAAGCATACACGATGAATTCACATTTTATGAATAACGTAAAAAAGGTGGTGATGACTTGATTCATTTGTTATAGAAAGCACAAAAACGAGGAGTCTTCCATTCATTGATTTATAGATTGTTAAACACTCCTCTATCACAAGAAGATTTAAAAAAGAACTTCAGTATATAAAAAATGTTGCTGTTTTAATGGATATAAAACCGATTTAGTCGAATATATGTTTAAAATAGCTAAAAAGAAATACAAGATTCAATATTACTTTCATGAAGGTTACAAAAATAACATTCAAAATTTATATAGTATAATTCCAGTAATGATTTAATTTTATTTACACACTACGCCAAACAAGACAAATTAATATTAAAATCATATATTGTTGAAAACTATTATTAAACTCAAACTTACTTTTTGTATTTACTTTTGTGATGTGTCTGACGAAAATAGCCTTGCTATCGAAAGGTCTCGCAAAAATAAAAGTTTTAAGTATTGGTTTATCGTTTTGAATAGTAGTTAATTGAAAATTATTTACAAATAAATCCCCCAATCGTGTTCGCTAAGGTGTGGACATTTAATTTGGAGCATGTATCATAAGAATATCTACACACACAATGCAAACTATTATAATAGTTTTTATATTTATAGTAAACAATTTGACACCAACACCGTTAACACGTTTTGATACGGGATATAAAGGCGTGTTATTACTGGTGGGGGGAGGGGGGAATTTTTTCTCAACGAGTAAAACAATTTGATAACTTTGTTTAAGAACTGTAAACACGGTCTGGAACAGGTACATTACAGTCCTGAGTGACTTCCTTCTGCCGTAACCTGAAAGTGTGCAAAGCACTACGTTTTCTTATATCGTAATTAATTACTGTATTTATAAAGCAGACAGGATAGTGACTCCGGTCTTGTCCCCGACAGGGAGTACAACTTATGCACCTGACACGCATAAAGCAACCGGTCGGTGGGGGGGCAGGAGGCGGGGTCTGCGAATTAAACCCGACTTTACCGGAGTCCTGATGTCTGTATCAGAGTCAAGGGCAACGAGGCGAGCCGAGACAGGCAACGAGCGACGAGCGAGATTGATAATCGTTGTTAACCCGACAATAGAGAGTCTTAATGTCACTCCGCAGTGCGATACCCATCGTTTGTGCTCCGGAACGATGAGAACGCAGAGATGTGGAATAGATAGCGAGGCGCAGATCGGGAATTCAAATGTAGGAAGGTTCGGTGTGAGAGAGCGCCCTCATTAGCGTGTGGTCGCGGGGAGTTCGCACAAGGCTACAGGTCGCTCGGACCCACGGTGGGCCTAAATATCTAACGAGCGTACAGAGTTAATTGTTCGGCCTAGCCGTCCGGGCAGGCGTCACGGTTGACGGGGCGATATCTTAATGATTTAGCGGGTTAACATATTCAGTCCGGGGAAATGATTATGGATGTAATTAAGCGACTCCGAGGAACCTCGGCCACGTCGCCGTTTTGTTCAATTGTATGCTAATGGGTGCGCTCGATCATTCGGCGTTAAAAGAGCAGACCGGACAGCCATTGTGGTGCGGGCAAACACACGGTCCGCTAGTCGCGCCGTGGAGCACCGTGCCGCACTCCCGTTTATCAAGGGAGTCCAAATTAAATCGAATCGGTTAGGTGAAAAGTACGAGCCCTAATTAGCCGTGTGTACATCAACCTCTAATATATAGGCTTTTGTGGGTGAGACAGTGAGAAGGCGGAGATGTTCCCACCGGGTGACCTCTGAGTGTCCTCCTTTGTGCGAACTCGAGCGTCGCTCCTAGGGCTCGGGCCGGGGTCGCAGGGTCGGCTGTCGGCTATCGACTCGAGTTACCGGGTCTCGGTACATGCTTCTGCACGCTTCCGCCTGACCCGGGCCGTCGTCTGTGACCACATCGTACGGCTTCTTTATTGTACATTACGGGTGTGAAATCCTGAACCTTTGTGTTGTTATTGGCTCAGAGGAATCGAAAATGTTCAACCCGCATTCAAAACACGATATTTACTTTTCTAAAGAAGTTTTGCAACTTTTTGAAATCGCTGCACCCTAAGTGGGGCAGAAATTTATTTGTCAGAAGACGTTCGTGAAATAATCTTTGCCCTTTGTTCCAAACAAAAAGATGATCTCCCATCCCTCCTCGCAGCACCCTCAGAACGGTGTCACTTCAAATTCCAGCTAGTGGCGCTTCCTATGGAAGTGAGTTTAGTTTGTGAGGAGTTGCAAAGTAATTGACAGAACTGCTAATAGTTCTTTCTCTTACTGAAATAACTAATCCGAAAGTGATGTTTTTCTTCTTCACAGTATTCTACGCAATAAAAATACCAGATAATCAAAACCATCGTTGACTTTTCTTAGAATGTTTTTAACACATGTCCTCCCACACTTCTTTTGTTAGAGTCATAAATCACTATTGTAATCCTTGTTAAGGTTTCCTAAAAGTACACTACTGCCATACATTAGGAATTAGTATTAGGGATGGGTTTCTTGAGTCGCCAAAGTATAATATGTTGTTGAAGCGAGAACTGGATATTTAACGTTAAACGTAATGAAAATCCCACGAGATACAAATGATTGTGATTTGTATACACCTCTTGATAAAAAAACAAATTGGTTGGAACATTCTTGTTTCTTATAAAAGTTTCTACGCCACGTCTAAAAGTTGCTTAAGGGACTTTATGATCACTTTATGATCAGACGTATCAGATCAAGTGATTAGAAAAATTAGTCAATTATCTCTGTCTTATCATAAAAGTCTATTTGTTGTCAATCGGCCCAGAATTTAGAATTTATATTCAGTTTCTGTTACGTTAAAATAAAATTTCACTGATGATGGCATGAAATCATCTATTACAAAACAACAATGACATGCAAATATGTGTTTCTAATTATATTTTATTCGGTAATCAAAAACATCTTTTACCAGATGAATTAATTTTCTTTCATTTAATGAAAACTCTATGGTTTATTCCAAGTATTTTATTCGAACAACTTAAGTAGGAATTGGTCAAATTGGCGTCAGTAACATTATAAATAAATTTACTGTCGCTAATGCTTTTAATGTCGCCTAAATTAATATCATGCATGCAATAATCTTTGTTAGATACCCAAAGTAGAGAATACGATCTATATTTTGTATTTTGCGATACGTTATGATAATCTTTCGTTTATCATACATTTCCAATTGGAACCGTGTACAAAATACAATATTTATTTTAATAGACTCGTATATTATTATTTTACAGACAAAAATAACAGTAACAGTTTTCATAAAACAATTAAGGTTTAATATTGAAATGAAGTTTTAATAACATCGACGAAGCTGGGTGATCAAACCTGTCAGTATTTATTTATTTAGATTCTCTCTCGGAAATTCCAACAGCCAGTAACTTATTTTGAATTTTGATCCGAGCCGTCGCCGGATGAAAATGGAACTGCAAAAGAGAAACGTTGAAGTAAATTTGCATATAATAAGGGGCGGAAGGTTGTGCGAAACTAAGGCCGGTATCCAGATTAGGGAATAATCGTATTCAGCCAAACAAGCAACGGTAGGGTACGTCGCTGAATATTCACAAGGTATCGTCCCGTCAAAATATCCAATAGCTATTCAACATTTCCACTGACTTGCTCCCAATACCAGGGCTCTGCTAAACACTCAAACAAAAATACTGTTACTTCACCATCCACGCATAATCTGTGTACGAGTCAATAACTGTTCTCCAACTTCTTGTAGTCATTAAAATGCAAATATATATCGCATTTTCAGCGGATACATTTTAAATAACTACTTTTGTGTTGATCGCATGCAGGCATTATTGGAAATGTTTTATAATGAGACATTAAATAGATTCAGTAGTGGTAAGCCACCTTGTTCAAAACAGCTGAAAATATCTTTGTACTTTGCCATATCCATAGGTCTACAAGCATTTCAATACCTTTCTTTAAACAATATTTGTCCTTCATCTTTATCCAACTGATATTGCTTTTTAATTATAGATCTTAATATATTATTTATTTAGATTATTATATAGCTTAAAGAGATTGACATTATTAACTGAAAGATCATCCAATAAAACATTTAACATTTATATTTTTCATTTCTTTTTTAGTATTAACTTTTTTCAAATTTTTTTTTATTCAATGTATTACAATTATTTTTATTTCCCCTCAAATCCGTTCCAACTTTCGCCACTATAACGGCTACGATCTGTATCCTATATATATATATATATATATATATATATATATATATATATATATATATATATATATATATATATATATATATATATACTGTATACGTTAAATTTGTATATTGCAATAGCCTTATTTAATTTCAATAAACATTGAATCGCAAAAAGTACTTGCTCCACCGGGATATATATATATATATATATATATATATATATATATATTTCGTCTTTTTATTTTTTGTTTTTAGATATAATTAATACCTTATTTACGTATTAAAATAAAATGTAATGTAAGATACATATGTATTTTAATTTGATAATTGGGAAATAAATATTAATTATTAATTTCATTCATTCATTCAATCGTCAGGGACAGACTTGGCAGTAGAATAATCAACAAAAAACAATAAATAAAAAGATCAAATTTTATAAATAAATAATAAAAAAATATATATTAAATAAAACCAGATAATAATTTAAGATGGTTTAAAATGGAATTGTCAATACAACCAAAAAAAGTATATCAAAATAAATAAGTAATCAATTTAATGGATCATCCCAGGAAAAACTACAAAAATAAATACAAAGTTGTGCTAGTTACATATCTCAGTCGGAATTGTAAATCAAATAAAAAATAAAAAAAAATTCAAGAATACTAAATTGGAATTAGAAATTGGAAGGTCAGCTAGCTTATCCCTTAATCGACCTTACAGTAGCCCAGCGTCTTATGCGCAGATAGGTTTAAACACCGGCTGGAAAATAGTAATGAATTGATATTAAAAAATAATGATGAACTAAAGTATATACTAGGAACACAGTGGGCTCATAATAACACACTGGCACTTTTATAACCAGAACCGCCGCGCCGCCGTGTTCAACTATAAACCCCTAATTGGCCCTGTATAATTGATAGATGTCCGGACCGTTCCCATTCGTTATTGTCCCTATTAATTATTTTATAATAATTCATTGTGTCTGCAAGGCGAGATCGCATCTTGTCCCTCATTTAGAGGCCAGTGAAGTATACGGAACTAGGGTTCATTCTATCGTGTGACACCACTCCGAGCCTTGACGTTCGCTCTCTTCACGCAGTTGCTCTTGATAGAACTGGCGGTAAAAAGGTTAATTTTAGTGAATTTTCTAAATAATTCTAGCTTCAATAAATCCTGTAACATTGAGCGACTTTCAAACACAATAAATAAACATTTTCTGTGTACTTTCAACTCATTGGTTTTCAATGTAAGATAAATGTTTTTATAAGATCAACATGGTTAAAATGTTCACTAAATAAAAACAAAAAACAATAAACAAAAAGATCAAATTTGTTAAATAAATAACAAATAAATTCTGTTGTGTTCTTATAAATAATAATTCGAGAAAGATATCACTTCGATTTTGTGTAAGACATACAACGGAGTCCTGACTACATTTATGGTAGTTTAAAAATTGCGAAATGTAATAGTCTCCAATTATATATAAATGGAGGAAAGTTTTGACCATACTTAATGTATAATAACAATTTATTTGTTTTATATACATTTAGGTACGTAGTGAAATAATTAAAGTTTATATATCTTTTCTGTTTTAAAGTTTCCATTTAATTAAGGTAAAGTTACTAGAGAGCGTTGTTCATTATTTAATACTTTGTTACTATAAATTGTTATACTTTAATTATGCGAGACATTGTTAAAATTTGTTAAGTAGGTAATTTTAAGTGAGTTTACTATTACAAAAAAGGTTTACGATTTGTTAATAATTTACTTAATAGTAACAATAACTCTACGATGAGAATGAGTTTATATAAAAATTAACATGATAACAAAAATAGCCTTTAACTCAATGTTCATAGAATGATTTTACAATCAAATGATTAAATCGATGCAATATTATTAATTGATAAGGAAAAAACAATGGTTGTACTACGTTTATTATACTACATACCAGCCATTAATTATAGTAAAAGGAATTCTAATCCTTTTGAATAAACATAGTGTCTGTTTACCTTAGAAATATTATGTGAAGCAATTCAAAATAAGGATTAAGATGAGGAAAATAGACACATACATTGAATTTAATACATTAATATCTATTGTACATTTTATACAATATTATTTTATCAAGAAGACTATTTTTAAATAAATTTAGGTTCATGAAAAAATTACTATATATATTAATATATTTAATTTCATATTTAAATTATTGCTTTTATACTTGAAAGAAAAAGATCTTATGACATTTGAGTTAGTATTTATTCGTTAAGAAATTTTAAATAATAAATAACCTCTACTGCTGTTTTGCTTTTACAGTTCTCCTGGTACAGTGTTACTTTTCTGCTTATAGCAATTCATATTTTTACCCCAATTTTTAGTTACTTCATTATGGAATAATAAAAAGAGTGATTTCTTCGTCCATCTGTTAGGCGGTTTGGAAAATGTGTTCTGTGTAAATTAAATTAGAGTTATAGTTACAGTGATATGTTATTGATGTAGGCAGGCTAATTATCAATGCCATTGTCCTAAATAATAAAATAAAAACGTACTAATTTAATTCGTCTTCATACAATTTTTATGTTTCTTTCAGTTCTTTACCTTTTCATACTGCTATCAATACATTTTATATTAATATATATACCGTTGCACTCTGAATAGACTTGTTACTCTGCTCTTAAACAACCAATCCTATTTTTTAACGTCAGTCTTATATTATATGTTTTTACTATTTTTTAAATTTCCCTACCAGCCATACCATATTCGTGCCATCGTTTATAATCTAAAATTACTTCCATGTGTATAACTAATTTTCATAACATTTAAATAATATTTAAATTGTTTGGTTTATTACTATCACATAGACTATTTATAAGTATATATGTTGTGTTTATTATCAGTTCGTCGTGAGTTTTTTTATCTAAATTGTTTTTCATACTTAAATTGTCGTGACTATTAAAACATGGATTTATCAGAATTTCGCGATTCTTAACACAAGTATTTTAGGAAACAAGTCTTATTTCGAAAGAAGTGTTTGTAAAAATTTAGATATTCGATCTTTTAAATGTTGGTTAGAAAGTTCGTTTGTGTTAATTATACAACACATTGAACCATGATTAACGCATTAGAATCATATTACGCGATAACATATTAGTACTGTAAGATATACGTAGGGAGGGTAGTTTAAAAAAGTTATTTTAACGAAAGGATAACGGAACTTCGGAAATTAGCCATCGTTATGTGTTAAAAGGCATAACACTAACTTTCCTCATGTTAAGTGTTAAAAAAACCTTAAGGTATAAGGTCAAGTAAAAATATTTTTTATTCTTTTATATCCTTAAGAGTTTTGGTATTTTCACTTAAAGAAGATGATACGTTATATCTTAGAAAATAACTATTTCATTTTTTAATACACAATAAGTGTATACAGTTATGCTATTCTTTCAAATCAACGACCTTAAATAATAATATTCTTTTAAATAACAAATATAATTAATAACAGTTTTTTATTAGATAAACTACTCTTCAACCAGTCATGTCGGGGTGTTAATATTATATATAATACTTCCAACTTCATGAATACAAAAGATCACGTATTTCTTAAAACCTTTTATGAATACAAATTTGATTTTTCATACAATTACTTGATGCATATATAATGTTTTTTTTTTACATTTTGGAGGAAAAAGTTGGTAAAAAGCTATCATGTACATATAAAAATTTAATTCTCATATTTTCTTTACTGCTTTACAGAAACCATGATTATAAACTCAAAATATAAACAACCAAGCACATTGGAAAGCAATTTGGCCATTCTATAATTCCAATATACAATTTCAATCTTAGAGTACAATCTCTGTCGAGTTCGGAGACGCACAAACTTAGTTTTGACCACTGTTTGTATTTACCAGACCAATATTTGCTCAACCTGAAACTTATTGGATTTGCAAGAGCTGACAAAACTAATAGCAATATTTCGAATATTTATGTTGAAGACAAATATTGTAACACATTGACAATAATTTGGATCTTATCATTATCTGTAGACATTGGCGTTTGGCTTTACTTAAAAGTACAGCGTGCTCGAGAAATGTCACTATTTTGTTCAGAATGCTACAGCACGTATGTAAAGTAAGAATATAAAATTCTGAATCACTAATTAATCATGACATTGTCTTTTATGATCTTACGTTCGCTAATTGTGAGCAGTAATATAGTGTATAAATATATTCATTCAATTTGTATTTGAATCGAATGTGTTGTGACTGATTTATTAGTGTTCAATATTTGAATGTTTTTAATATAATAGCACTTGACTTTGTAAGATAATCATTTACCCAATTTTATGGGGGGTTTTCAAATATTCCAGCTTGATAAGCTTTTTAAGAAAACTATGCAAACACACAACTTTGATTGAAAGGATAATATGATTTTGGACATCAAGGTGCCATCGTTATATGATTCAAAAGTAAAACGCTACGTTTCGAGGATTGCAATCTGTACCCTTCTTCAGGTGTGGGTTTCATAAAAAAATCTATCGTATACCAGAAGAAGAGCATAGTTCAAGATCCTCTTGACGTACTGTTCTACTTTTGTAACATATAACGATGGTACATGTCCAAAACCCTATTATCTTTTCAAATTAGCCTATCCGTCGTTATAACAAACTTTAAACAAAATAATCGTTCCTTTATGAACGAAATTTTAGAAGGCACCATATATTTGTATTGAATTCTAACTTTCAAACTGAAATTAATAATTGCCATATTCAGTTTTGTCGCAGAAGATGCAGAAAATCATATGAAAGGCCCAAATCATTTTACCGTGTTAAAAGTTGACGCCTTCCAGCGTTCATAAAAGATCCGATCTTCCGTCAATTTACGGTAGCATCCTGTTCCATTGAAAAAAGTGTTTCCGCGGTTCCACTCGTTTGCTGTTCCGAGCGGTTTGTGGGCTCACATGTAAAATTAGTGTAGTGTAACTAAAGCAAGAGTAAAGATAAGCGGTAAGGCCGTGGACAGACAGGGTACCGCCGTAATTAGCTGTAAGTGATGGTTCGGGATTACTATAATTAGACTTATCTTGCAAATCTTCCTGAGGACACTGAAAGCACCAATAAACGCGAAGGCGGCCACTTCGACAGCACTTTGTCTTCAACAGGCCAGCAACAAGATATATTTTTCACGGTTCGGAAAATTCACGGCGGGCAGGTGGGAATTATTCAAATGGTCGGGTCCCGCATTAAATAAGGAAGTGGCCTGATGGTCAGATAGACCTGAGCGAGCGAAGCGAGCTGCAGCGCTGTACCGACTCGTCCTCGATCCACGCTGACGCGGGAGGGTGAAGCGGAGGAGATAGGGCCACCGATACAATAAGCGAAAATAAATTAGCGCCGCGATCTCACCGGCTTGCATTCAATTACGCTAATTTTGTTTACATTTGCTTACATTAGAACAGGTAGAGCCACGGGTGTTCGCTCGCTATGCCGCGGGGTATTTGGCGGCCCGAGCAAGGAGATCGGTGAGATCGTCAAATTATAGCTTCTCCGCTTCCTGTAACTAACAAAATAAAGGGTTCAACGTATTTGAAAATTTACTGATATATAGCTTTGACTTATAAAGTTCTTAGTTTTAGCCATGGAATGTTTGTAAAGATAGCAAAAGTTTTCCGTACATTTCCTATCGTTCAGTGGTACAAAAATACAATAATACGACGTTTCAAGATCTGCTATCTGATGTCTTCTTCAGGTATATAACTAACACATACTTACGTTAATAAAACAAATCATACAGGTGCATGAGTCAGGAATTGTGTGTCAGATCCATGCACACTATATATCAAATATGCCCTTAAACTAACCGGTACAAACTAAACCAAAAACTAAACATTGACAACTGACTAGTGGCCAATGATAACTGGTGATTAGCATGGCAGAAACAATATGGCGACAAATCAGGAAACGGAAATGGGCCTGTTCTATTCGTTCATTCTAGACGAAGTTCTAAAACCTTGTATTATGACTCCGCACTGATTTATTATAGAAATCTCTTATATTCGGTTCTCTAGGTTCCCTTTTCAGAATTGGAAACTAAGGGGCCTAATTTCAAGTGATATTTCAGTCTCCAATAATTGTATATAAGAAGCCTCGTTTAGTTAAAACCTTATGCATCATCCGTTTTCATACTGACATAAAAGTCAGCGACATTCCAATATTTATTTATTTTTAGCTGCCTTTTAAATATTGCTCTTTACTTTAGGAGAAATTAGATAAACTGTTTAAGTACTTATATTTTTTATTTCTTAAAATTTATATGATTATAATATTGCATATATACAGCTAAAATATGATTAATTAATACTTTTGTTGATTAATACAGATTATTGATCCAAAATCTGTTTTCCACATATCGTCTTGTTGATAAAAATTACATACAAAAATAAACAGAAAAAGCTCCACTTACACTACCGTTAAAGTTTCAACACTATATGGAATAATATTTTCTACCAATGTCTAGATGAGCGTTAGCGAAGCCTATTAATCGTATAAACGATCTGACCTATAGATTTGGAAATTTTGTTTCATTTTTGTATGAGGAACACTGAGTTCGACTATTGTACGTGTGCATGGTATATGGATGAGCGTTAGCGAATATTATTACATTGGTCTTATGGGTAACCATGATAGAAACGAGAAAATAGCGTAATAAATAAATTTTGAAATAAATCGGTATACTCATGAGAGATTTTAACACGTGATTTTTATTCGTAGATTAAAAGAAAACGCTATTATAGAGCAACCTAATTATTCAAATACCTCCAACATTATTTTATAACTTGGTGTGTAGATTTTTTATTAATTAACCACTGTTGTTAAACGCAATTTTATGAATAAAAATGTGAATGAGTCAAGTGACAAACAAAAACTATTTCATTCATGGACTTGAAATGAAATTTCTTTCAACATAGACTGAAGAATGAGTTCCGAAGACACGGAATTTGGATGAAAATCGTTGTAACCTATCACTTAGTAGGTTGACACAATTTTTGTTTGTGTGGAGATGGAAACATTTCTGTGTGTATGACTGTCATTAGTTCAATCTGTTACGTCACGAATCCTGTTATGTGACCCAATGGTGAGGCTTACTTCAACCTTGTTTAATAGTACTCGTACTTATCAAGTATACTTCTGCATGTACTTTATTGTTTAACACAACCGGGAATATGCAGGTGTGACTTGAAGGAATGCAACGATGCATGGCTGTGTCACCGAGCTCGAGTGAGGTACGTAAGAACGACACTACAAGACACAGTACACAATTAATCGACCCATCCCGGGTTCACCCCACTGGAAGACCATCCTTGTTGATTAAGACTTCGGAATTTCTTTCGGAACTAACTGAAAAAGATATTTCGTTTTTCCCGGCCATTAAACCCGTTTCTTTCCAAATAAATTAAACGTTTTAGGAATGAAAACTTTGTTTTCCGCGATTCTTCCTCCGCCGGCAAAGCAAATTATTCGAGTGAGTGATCAAGTTAAGGCGGGAGGCGAGTTGATGAAGAAAGAAGTCACTCTTCAATTCAAATCACGGGGCCAGAAACAATCGGCCAATCCCGAGGTGTTAAAGTGATTGATAATCGGGCTGCCAAACGTACCAGAAACCTGAACGAAGAGGGGAAGCGGATTTTTACATTCCTTAATTCCGGTGGAGGGGCTGCGGCCGAGTCCTTATTGAAATCTTAACTGTGCCCTCAATATTCAAATGAAGTGGATTGTTGTTTGTCACCAATAGAACATACAAATTAGCCGCATTCATTAGCCCCCTCATTATAGATTCTCTTGCGATTCTTCCAAAACAAGAAACCTGTCCCTTCCCCCCCCCCCTTCTGTCTTGTTATCGTATTGAAACAAGCCAATCAACTTCATCTTGAAAATGCTCCGTATTTTAAGAAGGGCAATGAAACGGGTGTAAACCCGTTTTAATGACGTTTCTTGCCACATAGGGTTTTCTGAAATATTATTTTTGTTTTTCCGTGAATATTGGGTTAGTAATAAACTTACAAAATACCACAATCGTAAAAGTTTTTCTAAATAAAAATTTGCAAACAGGAGGAGGATTACAGACTTTTAAATACTTTCTAACAATATGTTTATTCCCATTTAAAACTACTATCCATAACTAATGTCTACGCTGTTATTTATATTCATATTTTGCTAACTAGGCTCTACGGAGTGTGCATAATAGTCTTGGAAAAACCTGGTCAATTAGCTGTAAACATGTACTGTATATGTAAAAATACAATCCATAAAATCAATTAAGAACTTACCTAAAGTATTAACTCTGAAAAATCTTCATTTTATGGGAGTTGTAGAATATTTGATTTCTACGATCTGATTTAAAAAAAGACTTATAATACTATTGTTACAATTATGACGTGAGAGTAACTGAAACCGCATTTCAGTTACTAGTTTTGAGCCAATTAGGGGCTTAAACTATTTAGAGTAGCATCTCCCAGACAAATCAATAAACGTCCAAGCCGGACGTTTTCCTATGTCAGTTAGAATATATATAATTTAATATTTTGACCATGAGTTTAATTAGACTTGTTATTTCTACTATCATACTTATACAGTATGTAGCCTTTACTATATAATTTAACACCTAGTTAATATTATTAATAAATGGCCACATTAAAATGCACAGTGTGTTTTGAATGTTTTATAGTTGTTCCTTCTTTATTTTATACACAGAATCCCATACCTAACTACAACCCATCAGTGTTAGGGAGGTCACTACTTAATTTTCAGATAGTGAATATTTTTTACTCTATATTGGATGTGCTATGTTAAAGGTAATATAGAGGAACATAAATATTACTGTAAGTTTTCAAAACTCATTTCAGTTTTTCATTCTAATTATTTTAAGTTTTTTTTTTTTTAAATACTATAAGGCAACTTTTCCGAGTATGTTAATGATAATATGAACTCTATACGTACATGTCAAATATTTCAAAGATACAGACCGAAATATCTAATTGATTTAAAACTACTGATAAAAATGTTATTAGTGATAAGCCAATAATTTTTCTGGTATTATTTATGTAATTAGTTACATCTGGAGCCACCTATGTAATTAAACGCTTGGAAGCAAAATGAATATAGGGATAAAAGTAAACAAATCAAATGAAGCATTTCTTTTTGTGTGAATCATTCCGAAATATTGATAAGATATTGCCTTCATAATGATATAAATACCTCCAGTTGAGTTTCAGTTATGTTTCAAATACTTAGCTTTGGGCGTGTCAAATTGTAACTGTAGAACAAAAGGTACTTTAAATCAAGTTAAAAAACACTATTTTATCTGAAAATTGAAAATTAACACAAAAAACAGATTCAAGATAGCCCATAAATGATCTATTGTCAAAGTTAATTGATTATTGGCATTCAATATCTCAATAAATATAAACAATAGTAGAGGTAAAATTTTTAAAACTCACCTTGTTTGTTTCTGAATAAAACTGTCCATTAAAGAGTGTTAGTATAGTTTTCAAACTCAAAGGTCTATGAGACAACTTATTTCTATCATCTAAATATTGTGTAGTCTTAAGGTATGAATCATATTAAAATCTATTATTTTTAATATGATTAAAACATATTAAAAATAAAATATAAAAGCAATGACAAAAGTATTTCTGTAACTAGGTGGAATAATTCTATTTCTGGGTTACTACGCATTCATATTAGCCTCATGTTCAAACAATACATTAAAAACACAACATATTTTGATTTAAATCCCTATATGCAAATAAAACTCATATCGGCAAATGAGTTTATAAAAGTATTAAAATTTATTCAGTACAATGATAGTTTATTTAGTGGAAAGCCAAACTACACAATTAAAAGTTATGTCGGCTTACAGATTATTAATTATACTGATATTCCGTTTCTAGACATAGCAAGCCATACAATTAAAAGTTATGCTGGCCTATACTTTATTCAGTACCCGGGTAATCCGTTTCTAAATATAGCCACACAATTAAAAAATATCTCGGCTTTTAGTTTATTCCCTACACTGATAATCCGTTTCTAGACATAGCAAGCCAAACAATTAAAAAGTATCTCGGCTTTTAGTTTATTCCGTACATTGATAAACCGTTTCTAGCTATAGTAAGCCATACAATTAAAAGGTATGTCGGCTTACAGTTTGTTCAGTACACTGATAATCCGTTTCTAGATATAGTAAGCCATACAATTAAAAGGTATGTCGACTTACAGTTTGTTCAGTACACTGATAATCCGTTTCTAGATATAGTAAGCCATACAATTAAAAGGTATGTCGACTTACAGTTTGTTCAGTACACTGATAATCCGTTTCTAGATATAGTAAGTATGTCGGCTCACGTACCTATAGTAAGCGATATAATTAAAAGGTATATCGGCTTACAGTTTGTTTAGTACACTGATAATCCGTTCTAGATTCCATATAATTAAAAGGTATATACAGTAAGATAATCCGTTTCTAGATTTAGTAAGCCATATAATTAAAAAGGTATGTCGGCTCACAGTTTGTTCGTACACTGATAATTCGTTACACTTACAGTTTGGTTCAGTTGATAATCGTTTCTAGTATAGTAAGCCATAAAATTAAAAGGTATGTCGACTTACAGTTTGTTCAGTACACTGATAATCCGTTTCTAGATATAGTTAAGGCATATAATTAAAAAGTATGTCGGCTCACAGTTTGTTCAGTACATGATAATCCGTTTCTAGATATAGTAAGCGATATAATTAAAAGGTATATCGGCTTACAGTTTGTTGTAGTACACTGATAATCCGTTTTTTTAGATATAGTAAGCCATATAATTAAAAGGTATATCGGCTTACAGTTGTTTAGTACACTGATAATCCGTTTCTAGATATAGTAAGCCATATAATTAAAAGGTATATCGGCTTAAAGTTTGTTTAGTACACTGATAATCCGTTTTCTAGATTTAGTAAGCCATATAATTAAAAGGTATGTCGGCTCACAGTTTGTTCAGTACACTGATAATTCGTTTCTAGATATAGTAAGCGATATAATTAAAAAGGTATATCGGCTTACAGTTTGTTTAGTACACTGATAATCCGTTTCTAGATATAGTAAGGCCATATAATTAAAAGGTATATCGGCTTACAGTTTGTTTTAGTACACTGATAATCCGTTTCTAGATATAGTAAGCCATATAATTATAAAGGTATATCGGCTTACAGTTTGTTTAGTACACTGATAATCCGTTTCTAGATATAGTAAGCCATATAATTAAAAGGTATGTCGACTTACAGTTTGTTCAGTACACTGATAAACCGTTTCTAGATATAGTAAGCCATATAATTAAAAGGTATATCGGCTTACAGTTTGTTTAGTACACTGATAATCCGTTTCTAGATATAGTAAGCCATATAATTAAAAGGTATGTCGACTTAACAGTTTGTTCAGTACATGATAATCCGTTTCTAGATATAGTAAGCCATATAATTAAAAGGTATATCGGCTTACAGTTTGTTCAGTACACTGATAATCCGTTTCTATATAGTAAGCCATATAATTAAAAGGTATATCGGCTTACAGTTTGTTTAGTACACTGATAATCCGTTTCTAGATATAGTAAGCCATTATAATTAAAAGGTATGTCGACTTACAGTTTGTTAGTACACTGATAATCCGTTTCTAGATATAGTAAGCCATATAATTAAAAAGGTATGTCGACTTACAGTTTGTTCAGTACACTGATAATCCGTTTCTAGATATAGTAAGCCATATAATTAAAAGGTATGTCGGCTTACAGTTTGTTCAGTACACTGATAATCCGTTTCTAGATATAGTAAGCCATATAATTAAAAAGGTATGTCGACTTACAGTTTGTTCAGTACACTGATAATCCGTTTCTAGATATAGTAAGCCATATAATTAAAAGGTATATCGGCTTACAGTTTGTTTAGTACACTGATAATCCGTTTCTAGATTTAGTAAGCCATATAATTAAAAGGTATGTCGGCTCACAGTTTGTTCAGTACACTGATAATTCGTTTCTAGATATAGTAAGCGATATAATTAAAAGGTATATCGGCTTACAGTTTGTTTAGTACACTGATAATCCGTTTCTAGATATAGTAAGCCATATAATTAAAAGGTATATCGGCTTACAGTTTGTTTAGTACACTGATAATCCGTTTCTAGATATAGTAAGCCATATAATTAAAAGGTATGTCGACTTACAGTTTGTTCAGTACACTGATAATCCGTTTCTAGATATAGTAAGGCCATATATATTAAAAAGGTATGTCGGCTCACAGTTTGTTCAGTACCCTAATAATCCGTTTCTAGATATAGTAAGCCATATAATTAAAAAGTATCTCGGCTTTTAGTTTATTCCGTACACTGATAATCCGTTTCTAGATATAGTAAGCCATATAATTAAATATGTATGTCGGCTTAGAGTTTGTTCAGTATACTGATAATCCGTTTCTAGACTCCTCAAATGAAACATCACAGTGCGTCTCAAAGGGATACAAGTCGGTTACTATTTGGCGGTTTTCCCCGTAAAACGACGTCCACGCCTACTGAGCTAAATTTTCCTTTTCCTGTCCGGATCGGTCATTACGGAGGTCTGTTGCACTCCCGGAGTTACATTAATTCGGGTTCTTCTTTTTTACAGAAAGGATTCGAACAATCATTAAGTCTCCATTAATCACACATTTCTTGTTCGGCTGTGTGGAACGTCATTCAACTCGGCTCCAAAGCGTGATTAATAGTTTTTTGATAATACGGGGCGCAACGAACTACTGAAGACAGACGGAAGTCGATTTGAATGCACCGTTTGCTCCTTCCAGTAATTTTTTGTGGAAGGAAATTGAGACCTCGGTCGTGAAGGGGTGTTTTGCCGCCGTCGATGCGTATCGGAACAGATTGGAAATAATTTCATTTTCATCCCTTTTGTGGGAAGCTCTCTCTCCACTTTTGCGACAAAATTGAGGGTAAACCCCGCCGACCTGTTGCCGGTTAAATGATGTTCCCTCTGCAAGCTATTGGTGATATATCAAGTGTGTGCCCATGTGCTGCCAATACTCTCTCCCTCCCCTCGAAAAATGGTTATCCACTAACACGGATCCTGTCAATACACTGAACCTCCACCCGCAGTCCGTGAGCACACTTAATTTGTTTTGATTTATTCCATCCTGATCCAAAAAGCACACAAAACATTCGTGTTTTCGTTCTCTTCCAATCTTATAATATGTAAGGGGGAACTTATGATTCAAGTTAAAAACCATTAATAACAATTCAAAAACACGTTATAAGAATTATACCGAAATGTAGTATTAGAAATCCCTTACATCATTTATTTGATCAATTAAAAATATTCCTATTCAGCTATTTATATGTGTACAAAGTCTTAAATATATTTTAGGATACAAGTGGGAATTTTGAATGAGGTGGGAAATGTAGATTAAAATGTAGAAATGCTGATAATTAATATTTTCCAAAACCTAAACTAACTAATTTTTCAAAAATTATTCATTTTTGGCACCATGACTATTTAACTATGTGCCTTATGCTATAAGGAATTCTTGTAAAATAACAGAATTTCTTTTTAAATTGAGAGTTTAGCTATTTAGTTTAGATAATATTGGAATTACTTATAATACTAAAATACTTATATGTACTACATAAATAATTACTATTTTGTTCGCATATTTTCTTCCTTAATTTTTATGATTTTAAATTATATTATTTGATTTAAAATGTTTGTGTTATTATAAATGTATGTATTAATATTACTATTTGTCCCAGAAATGTACAGTGCTCTTAAGGATAAAAAGACAGATGTATGTATGTATGAGTGTTGTCTGAGAGTATGTATGTGAATATATATATATATATATATATATATATATATATATATATATATATATATATATATATATGTGTGTGTATGTATGTATATATGTACTTTTCTTTTCTTTTATTACTGTATCACACAGTATGGTTATATTTTTTTTTTTTTTTTTGTGCAATGAGAATATAAATAATTTTATTTAGAATTCAAGAATAGGGAGTCCATCAAGAAAGTATCTGACTACATTTTTAATAGCACTATTTTTTGTACAGTTCGCCCCAAAAGTATGTTTTGAAAATTTTAGTTTCCAAAAATACTGGTCTCGAGGGTACCGTGACGTTTTCACCATTAAGTTAATAGTAAATTCATGTTAAGAAAACAACACACACTTAACCTTGCGAATAAAACCCCCGTTTAGTTTTAAAAGGTAATTGAAACCTTACTAGAGGCTAAAAGGGATAGACAAGTCTTAGGCGGCTTTACTATAAAACTCTAATTATGAACTGTGCTGAAACATTTCACTTTTCATTAAACTGTTACTTTTACTACTAAGTAATAAAATAAAAGGATATTAATATTCCTGATACAAATAAATTGGCTGCTTTCGTGTTAAAGGGCGATTGCATTATGAAATTATTTAGTGTCGTAATTGACAAACGAAGTTTATCAGTAGCCATGTACGAGTCCTCTTTGCCACTTTATGTACAAATCATAGCGATCCATCCTTGAGGCATCGTCTTGTTACAAAAACTGAGATATAAAGTCTAATATGGGAAGGACGAAGGTCTGTTCCATAATTTTTAAATTATGTTTTTTTTTTAAATTATTTTTTAAATTTATTAAAGGAGAGGCCGATTCCCTTTTCTACCTTAGTATTCCTGTCCCCATGGGCCTCTGAACTATGTGGCGATCTTATCAAAAGAATATGGAGGGGAGGTGATACAGTGCAAGGTCGATTATACTGAGAAAAAGTGCAACGATTTCAGTCAGGATTTGTACCTGTGCTATCTTTAACTGAGGCCAAAAGTCCGATGCCTTAGACCGCTGGAACCCGACTCACCCAAGATCTACATATATTAAGCTGCACTGGTTACAACCATGGAAACTGGATAGTGCCACAGTGAAGATTTTCTATTGTCAAATATTTGTAATCTAAACAATGGCAATATACTATGGCTTTTGTTAATATGGTGGATAATATTCAAAGCTTTGTAGATTGGCGTAATAGAGATATTGTTTACGCATTTGAGGTAAATTCAGACAGGAAGTGATAAAATCTTTTTTTTTAAGGAGAGACCGATCTCATTTTAAGCCTTATTCTGTCCGTCCTCATGGGCCACTGGCCTGTGCGAGGATCTTATCAAACAGAATAAGGGGGAGAGTCGATACAGTACAAGGTCGATGGTACTGATAAAAAGTGCAACGGTCACAGACAGGATTCGAACCTGCGCTATCTATAACTCAGACTCAAAGTCCAACATCTTAGACCACTCGGCCATCGGCACTCCCAAATATGTGTTAAATATGTGTTTGTTTGAAACACATATTAAAAAAAATGTTTACAACTTGAGTCTATTTATACTACGAGTACTCTATCAACAAGTAGAAATGGAAATGGAAATGAGATAGAAATTGAATATTCAATTATAAACCCGTTACAGAACTAATACAAAAATCAATTAATAAAAATCCTCTTGTTTCCCAGTTCCAATTATATCTGAAATAAAACACATTTCCACAAATGGCTCCAGCTACCGTGGAACAAATAAATATAAACTTTCCTTTGTCGACAGTTAAATAAACAAAAGAGCATCGTTAGTAGTTGGGAAAGTCCAAGTCAATTGGCACTCCCGCAGACCAGCAGTTTAAACCTCTTTTATTTCCGTTGACTGGGAACCTGAAAATTTGCACAGTTTAACTGTTTCAACCAATATAATAACAATGTCTGTTTGAACTCGTTACAGTTTTGCAACTGTGCAGCATTCAAGGAACTCGAACTTTCGGAAACTGTGGCATTATTCAAATTATAATGTAAATTTTTAACGGGTACAAATCTCAGGCCGGTGAATCCACGCTACGTTGTAATGTAATATACTTTCGTGTCCCTACAGACTTTCAAAAATGTATTAACTCACAGAAATAGTTTTAAAGGTTCACAAAGATAAAGTAGTAGTCTCCTTTTTTCTGACCAATTATTATCACATTGCGTAAAATAGTGGTAATGTATTTGTGGCCGAAGAAATAAAACGTGAGAAAAGTACTAAAACACTTACCTCCAGAAAAGAATCTATCATAGCATAATCACTGAATATAAAACAAACATAATAACACTATTAAACCGCCACCAATTGATTTGATCATTTCCAGACGTTTTTTGCACTGGAAAGGTGATTGTTGAGTTATTGTTCAGAGTGCTAAATAAACTTTCGACCAAGAGCTTTTATATGGATTTTTTATGGTGATAATAACTTCACTTAAATCTGAGGTGGGTAACGTGTTAAAATTAGGGCACATATTGGGACAGAAGTAGAAATGTCTCCTGCAAATATTGCAACCCCGAGCCGTTTGGTCTTATTATTTATTAGTAATGTAAAGATATATAAATAATAATTTCAATACTAATGTCATCGCAAGAAACTAGTGTTCTATACTCGTGTAAAGTTAGAACACTATATCTCAACGATAAGTGCATTCAACAACCGTTCATTCGCTACAACCTCGGCTTGCAATTATGGCTCCTACTGTAGTAAGATATTCAAATAACTTTACATGCTGGAAATCTATGTCTCATCCAATTCCAACACGGGTTTCGCTTTTCTAAATAATTTTATAAAAATCGATTAGGAAATGGCTAACATACTCAGCTGGGCTTATCTTAAAATATTGCTTACATCAAAATACAAGTTTATTGAGGATGGATTCAAATTATTCAACATTTAAAGTGAAGGAACCTAGCAGCAGCAGAAAAAGTTATACCAGAAGTAATTATTTAATAAGTACATCTGATATTACTTATGTATATATTATACTTATATTATATAAATACTTTCTGGTATAGGAGGAGGTGAAGTTTCGTTTGGATTTGCACTGAGAATTGAAGGGTATCTTGTCTAGCAAATACAAACGAAATTAAATCTTTTTGACACGTTTTTGAAGCCAAAACTTATCTCATTCTAGTAATTTATTCCTCGTACATCTGTACATGAAGAATTTATGGTTGACAGACAATGTAAATCACGGAGTTAAACTCTGCGATGCTCCTTCACTGTACTTAAAGCCTAACTGATATTCCTGGCAAAAAGATGAACATGTCGCCGAGGGTTAGAAGAGAGAAGTTGGTTTATTCTAAAGTAGCCTTTCAAATGCAGAGATACAAGTTGGGGAAAGGGTTATATGTGGGGAGACCAGGACGGGGTCGGGCGAGCCACAAGTTCGGCTCTGAAGTATAAAATATCGGGCCAAGTTGCTGGGGCGACAATAAGTTGAATCTTGGCATTTGGAAAGCTTGTCACCACCAGATCTCTGTAATTATACTACGTCAACCCATATACACTGTACACGTCATGCGGAAACTATACCCCCTCTTGATCTTCCTCTCTCCATCTCTCTCTCTCTCCTCTAATATCCTA
Organism: Homalodisca vitripennis; assembly: GCF_021130785.1. Classification (NCBI taxonomy): domain Eukaryota; kingdom Metazoa; phylum Arthropoda; class Insecta; order Hemiptera; family Cicadellidae; genus Homalodisca; species Homalodisca vitripennis. Next base: position 16,983,253 of record NC_060215.1, on the reverse strand, counting down.
ATTATTTTTAACACAATTTCGGCCGTATTTTAAGGCCGTTCCCTTCCTTTTTATCCGACACGCTCCACTGATTTTTCAATTATTCTCCCTTTAGTAAGGCGCACGGGGCCATTAACGTGGCTGGCCTGTAGTCCCGGCAAATCCGCTCTCCTGTCCTCTGATTACCTAAATGTTTATTTTCTTTAGTACCTCAGTAAACAGGAATTTCACACGGTTAATTCCTCTTTATTAGAATTGACTTGGAATAACATCATCGAATTCTGCTTAGCACTTCTTTTTACTTCAAGAGCATTGTGTGATTCTTTGGTGGACAAGGTATGCGATTAAAATGCCAATCCAAATCCAAATTTGCCAACCGTGTTAATAAACAATCGTGATGTGTACAAAAATTCAAAAATTCAAATTCAAACCGCGGGACAGGACTTTTTCTCTTGGTGAAGTATTAATTCTTTGGTGAGTTCTAAACATTTCATATTTAGACAAAGTTAAATTTCACACACAATAATAACAATTTTATGATTAAAACCAGAAGCTTTAATGCAAAAACCATACTGATCTGAAAGTTAACTAGAATTTAAAATCTACATTTATTCGAAAACTGTTTACAGTATTTTATGGAATTTTAAATGTTTTCATTCCACTATTACTAAAGAACCAACGACAATCGTAGAAATATAAATCAAAAGTTATGTTATCGGTCAAATTTTACAATATTAAGTAACCAAGGATTTATTACAAACTTTTTGTACACAAATACAAATGTGAGATACTAGAAACTTGTTCTATAGTATAGAAATCTTGTTCTATTGACAAGAATTGCTATAATCATAACACCTTCTAATGTAGACTTATAATTAAAATACATACTATACTTGTTTAGATACTTAAAATATTTTGCACTAGTTATTTCAATTAATTTTGTTTGTTGCACACGTAATGAAGGTTACAGCCAGCATGAAAATAATATGAAAGTCTGATCAATAATACACCTAAGGAATGCATTGTGATTTAAATCTAATTTGCACACATGACACATGAAACGTTGGGAGAGCCAAAGTTATAAGGTGTCGGATTTAAGATCTTATTAGAGATAGCGCATATTAAAATCTGTGATAAATTTTTATATTACTCTATTGCTTTTCCTTATTATTCTGTTTGTTAACATGGTCTCAAAGGCCTCTAACCTGGGGATATGGAGAAATAGGTTGGAAAAACTACTAACTTCTCCTTAATTAAAATAATTAAACATACAAGCAATAATCCTTCTAATCGTAACATGGAGGCCTTTCCTTGATACAAAAAGAACCGAAATATGATCGTCTCTCACTTAGTGGACAATACGATAACGCGGTTATCTCAAGATAACCGAATCAAGCAACCGCGAACGTGGCTGCTGCTTGGATGGGTGGCCGCTAAGCGTTACTGTCCTTGTAAGCGGTCCGCCTGACCGGCCATTGGTGGTGGTTCGAAGTAACTTTTAAGCCATTGGTTTCCAGATTAAGTGTTAGAGCTGTTTTAGCTCCTTAGCCCTAACTTCGCCCAGTAAAAAAAAAACATGTAATTGAATTTTACTTTTATTTCGTACAGCCTTTAAGAATGAATGTACTCTTAGTCATGACATCTCGTCTCTAGCATCTTATCTCAGGAAGGTATCTGATACAAATATATAAGAACGTCATGTGCTTTCCGAGCACTGGGATTTGAGGCTGTGACGCCAAATGGCAACAAAGTAAATGATTACCTAATTAATACTCCAAATGAAAGTACGCTAAAAAGGAATTTTAAATTAAAAATGGTTTTGCCGTGCCACACAAATATAACATTTACAACTAACTCGTTTCGATTCCGTGTATCGAACGTACAATTCGATGTATATTGGAGAAAAAGTATCTATGCTACTTACCTACGCTACTTTAAAACAAATATCTCTCTATATCGAGTTTTAAAACATTCGAATCATTCGAACTAAACTGGAATTAATATCATGCCACAATGAGCCTGACAAGCCAATAGGGTGCACGACGAGAGCAGATAAGGTCCATTAGAGTCATATCGAACCAAAAATAATTGATACAACGCAATATATCGGCAAATACGTCGAGTATGGAGTAAATTTGTCTTAAATGTCTATAGAAAGAAATACCTGCATGTTCGAAAGGCGTTAGTGAATAAAGCAAAACAAATAAATGTATATAAAGGACTATTTAAAAAAAAAATGTTAATTTTATAAACTACTATTATCTCTCCAGTGATTGGTTTTATTTCATTATATTACGATAGAAACTTTTGGGTTTTGTGTTGTCTGAGATTTTAGCGTGTCCGAAAGAGCTTTGATAATTCGGAGCTATTTGTTTTTACAGGATGATAAACTCATGGAGGCGACCATTGGGATTCAAGAAAATATTAATATTACAGTTATTTGTATTACAACTAATAAGTTTATTTCAATTATGTACTTAAAATAGTAAAATTTTGTCACTATTTTTCAATATGGCGGACAACTTTGGTCAAATTATCGAAACCCATATTCCTATTAACCGTTTAGCCGCTTCCTATTAAGTTTTAGGAATTCATTTTGGAAACAATAAAGTCTAATTCAGAACGGAATATTTTTTATAGAATGTTAAAAATACGTTGCAATTTCACGAATACTTCATTCTGTCATCGCAATGGTAGCTTCCATGAGTTCACCACCCTCTGTAGGAATTCAGGAGGAAACTCTGTGTTAAAATCGATTCCATATTCCTATATCTGTTTTGAATGCGGACTTTTCATCTAATATATATATCGGCTGATAAGGAAGATGTGCTGAAGGTCTGCGGTAGCAACAACAGCGACTTGGAGGTGGTCGTACTGAGCAGGAAGCTAATTATACGTTACGCTTGGCCGCATCGCTGGCTCTTGAATTAGTCATCGAACTCTTAAACCTCGAACATTGCTACTCGGCCTGGTCCGGCTGTTATTTCAATTTTGTTCATTGCAATGTTAAATCAAATTATTCACCAATTCACGAGGAAACACCTGAGGTTCTTGACGCAATGGGAATGTCTCTGCCGTCGATTTATAATATATTTGTGACTCCTGCGAGGGCATTTGGAAAACAAATTGAAACAGTTTATTCAATAAATCTACAATTTTGCTAGTTAAAATTACAGCGTGTATAAATATATAATATTTGACACGCCTAATAAATAATTTGGAGCAAAGCAGAGAACATTATTGATTCCTTGAAACCACATAAGTACATGAAGCAAATCAGAAAAATCAACTATTCGTCCAATATTTACGTCCTACATATAAATATTATATAATATAAAAACTAAACATGGGTCAGATACTACGAATTCTGAATACTTCATTTACCTTAACCTACAAGTACCTGATGATGAATTCGCTGAGTTCGAAATGTACATTGTACAAATAAATTCTATAAAAAGTGTTAAAAGGTTTATTATTACATATTTATATTAAACACTTTTCGAGGCTACATTTATAATTCTAAACTTTGTATATACGACCGGAACGTACTTTTCTAATAATGTACAGATAGTAGTAGTGATTTTAGAAGTCATAAGGTAAGCACAGATCAAGTGGATTCTCTCCAGGCCCCTCCAGGAAGTGCTCAGAACACGAGCTTCTAGAAGACTTCTGTGATCGTGAAAAATGCTATGTGTGTGTGTGTGTGTGTGTGTGTTTGTGTTTTTTTTTGTGTGTGTGATAGTGTAAGATGTATATATGTTAGGAAATACTTTAGCTTTACAGCTGGTAGTATCTGATGCACTTACTGGTCTTACCATTGTGCTTTCTTTTACTTACATCCGGCTTACGAAAATAGTATCTCAAGTATCGAAGAGGAGGACCCAATGGAGACACTACAAAGGATACAGACTTATGCGTTACGCTTCAATTTTTGCATGAAGCGATTTGACTGGGTCTTGTTGGAGAGACGAACTGAACATTGTCTAAAGAAAACTAATTGTAATGAAATGACGATGTGCTGATCAGCATGATTCTTTTTTTTTTTTTTTTTTTAAAAAAAAAAGGAGAAGCCGATCCCCTTTTAGGCCTTATTCTGCCCGTCCTCATGGGCCACTGGCCTGTGCGAGGATCTTATCAAACAGACTAAGGGGGGAGAGTCGATACAGTACAAGGTCAATGGTACTGATAAAAAGTGCAAGGGTCACAGACAGGATTCGAACCTGCGCTATCTCTAACTCAGACTCAAAGTCCGACGTCTTAGACCGCTCGGCCATCGGCACTCCCAATTCCATTCACAAGGCCATGATACTTGTGGGGCCCATACACTCTTCGTGAGAGGCAGCTGTACCGGGATGAGGTCTTTTAGCACAGCACCCTCCATGGTAAACTACCGCAGAGTTAGTAGGAGTTTCCACAACATGGAGCAAACATACGTATATAATGATCTCCTCGAATCCTCCTGGATATTGCCTGCTCACACTTCATAGAACAATTTGAAAACATTGAAATCCACTCACTGGGATAATCATTAGATCTATGTAAATTAGCCATTTCCAGCACAATTAACCCTTAGTACAGTCCGTAATTTTTACCTAGTTATGTTGTTTTTTTTATATAGTTTGATAACAGCTGCTTTGTACTGAGCTTTAATGTACAGATAAATGCTCAAAATAAAACGCATTTTTATTTACTCATTTTGATGTATAAATATGAGTAAACGCGTGACATCAATCTGAAATTGACTTTGTCTATTCACGACCATTTCACCTTATATTACTTATAAAATGAATGTGTCGTATATAGAAAAGCTTAAGAATTTCAATAACAACTGAATTTTATCTAAAATTTAAGTTGCAAGTAAAAAATGAATAATAATTCCAACAAGTTTTTAATGATTCCATAAAATAATGTGTTTTAATGTTTCAGTACTAATGTACAAAAGCAACCATCACTCAGTACTTTCATAATACTGGTAAGCCTGTCTGTCCTCTTATACTATATGGACACTACAACGTTTTATGACGGCGATAAACATATGTAATAAGGGAATAAAAAGAGCTTCTAAGAAGAGACAGAACTCATCCGGAATATGTATAAAAATGTTCTCTGTACCATTCGCAGTTACAATATTTCTGTATCTGTATGTTTTTAACACTGCTACAGGTTCGGATTGTCCTCAAGTCGTAATAGCCAATAGCCACTTCGTCGTAAAGTAACTAAATAAAAGCGTAAAGCTAGGTTTTACATTAACATTACGGCCTATATTTTTACTATACAGTGTGAGTTAAGATATGGATACACTGTTTACCTATTGGATAAAGATGTAGGGATCGAACTGGGGAGAACTGTCTAGGAAATAGAAATGAACCTTATATTCACTGTTAAAACTTTGCCAATTTCCCTAAAATGGGATCTTGGGGGTGGCTCAAAATTTTATAAATGTAAACACCCATTAAGTGACACCTCATTTGAAAGGCCTTGATGAAGGAAGAATAGCTGTGGAAAATAGAGCTTTCTATCTCAACCGAGAACAAAATGGCAGCTCATTGAAGTTCACTAAAAATTAATTGAGGAAAAACATGAACATCCTCATTTAGAAGGTGGTAAAGTAACTTCAATAGACAACCACTTTCCTTACAAACCCAAACCTGTTTAACACAGGTGGGGTGTTCAACACAGCTAATGGGTCTTTCAGCCACCCCCCAAAATCCCATTTTGGGGAAATGTTGTAATAGTGACTAAAAAGTTCATTTCTTTTTCCTAGAAAGGTGTCCCGAGTTCCATCCCTCCATTTTTAACCATCAAAAAAACTACACAGAGTGTATCCATACTTTTAACTCACTCTGTATAAAAATACTCATAAAAAACTACAATTTATTACATTATATTTATTAAAAAAAACTCTTAAATCGTATATTTTTTACAACAGAGAAATGGATTTCGAGCTACCACCTTGAACTGTATAATCTGTCTTGTGTTTCCAGAACTCGCACGATCTCTTTGTAGGCACACTTTTTGATGCCGTTACTCTAAACCACAATCAGTGTCACAAAATGTATCACGCTACACACACCATGTACATGATATAACACAGAATATATAATAGCAACATCTTTCATATGCGAATGTTGAATATAATTAATTTCACCTTCCGCTCACTGCAGTGTTTCAAATCCAAAAATGTCGAACTCTTTTATCGTTTCGACATCAGAGACATGTACACCACAAAAGTGCTCTTTATGCTTTTCCACCTTATATATGTTTAGATTTATTCAAAATTTTAAAAACTACTAGAATGTTTTGACATTTTATAGCAAAACTTGATTTTATAGCCGTATTTCAGTGTATATGGGAAACACCCAGTTGTATGTCATCATAAAATGCGGCAATGCAGTATTTGTCTCCATTAACTTCCTGATGTCAGTATATCCAAACTTTCTCTTAAAAATCATATGAAGTTTATCACAGTCTGATAATATTACACCTCCTAAACTTAACACCAAAATATGTAAAAGCGCTGTATGTGGTGGTGTCACTTGGATGTGAACCACACGCCATTAAACATATTAAAGATGTATCAGAAAATCTAATTCATATTTCCTCTTCTATGATTTATGGACATAAATGGCCGATCCGTGCACAAAGTTATCAGTAGGATAGGTGTTTTACTATTGGTGAATTTGTAAAAAGTGATTTTCTTCTGCAATGCGCTCTCTTCACTGTAGAGCATACGAGTTGTTAGTTCCGTAGGCTGATTCTAGGTACACGAAATCTTTTATTACGACAATCATTGGTCTATATTAATACGAAAAAGATGAAATAGTATTTCAGTCCATAAATAAACCCTGTTCATTCAAGTTCACATACGGACACCGAATCTGAATTATGTTGTTATGCCTTCTAAAATTATATCATTACTGGTTTTGCAGGGTTTTATCGTTTATTCATTCTTTTACCACTCATACTCTCTTACTTCCCTCAATTTTTTAATTCAAACTAATAAAATATGACCATCGGAAAAGAAGTAATTTCTGACACAGAATCACAACGGAAGTAACGCTACTGCGTATTAGATACTCGTGAGAATCGTAAACCTGTACAATGGATGTAATTATTTTATGTTATTAATTAACTTTTTTTAGGAGAGCACAATCCCCTCTTAAGCTTATTCTGTCCGTCCTCATTGGTCATTGGCCTGTGCGAGGATCTTATCAAATAGAATAATGGGGATTGTCGATACAGAACACTGTCGTTAGTAGTATAAAAATTATTACGGTCACAGACAGCATTTGAGCCAGCGTTATCTGTAACTCAGATTCAACTTCCGGCGTCTTAGACCCCTCGGCCATCGGCTCTCCCGATCGAACGGTATGTGGTAGAACTTTTCAGTATATTATTGTGACTTTTCCCCTGTTATCATATATGATCACGTACTTGAAAGTCAAAACCGGCGAAACCTTGCTAATACCAATTTGTTTTGTCAGATATGTCCCTTTTGGTACTTTTTTATATTAAATTGCTCCTCGAGATAATGGGGTTCAAACGAAAACATCGGATCACTTAAAAAATCTATTGACAAAAGATGCATTGACTGCGTTATCTTTATTTCAGACTCAAAGTCCTACACCTTAGTCCGGTGGCCCTTCGGCGCTCCTAATTAGTTATACTTTGTGTTTTCACAGTCATAAGTAAAGTTATTAAGTCAAATTAAATAAAACAAATTCAAAATTATAGTTAAAGATTTCAGTATTTCCTTTGATCATAGAATACTGTCTTACTCTTACTCTGTGGTTATATTTGAAGTCACTTTTAATTCTATGCTATACACACTGAGCGACTTCTAATTCTCAGGTGTGTTCAAAAATTTCTATGAATTATTATAGTTTTCCCCATCATAGCCCTTGTCACTTGCCATCATTTTGTCTTGAGCTTTATTCACATTAATATCATTTATAGTCTAATTAAATGAAACTGCTTATGAAATTTTCTTAAGAATTTAATACCCTGCAGTATAAAAAATAATCGTGGGAGCTTATTGATATAAATTACACTATTCATTATTGCTCGTACATCCTCTTGCACCAAAATTCCTAAGATTTTACGAACACCATTGAATTCCAGAGGTCTTACGTTTTCTTCTTGTGTCCTCTGCCAAAATCCTGGCAACCGACAGAAGAAGAGACACGATTCTCACAACTCGTTAACAGACGGCCAACTGCAGCTCAGTGGAAGAGGATCTGAGTAATGACCTCCTGAGGCGCCAGGAGCACGAGTAACCAGGTGCAGAGAGGGTACAATCACAATTGAAGGCAAGAATGGAAGAAGGAAGTACAAGGGCAGGGTGTACTAATGTAAAAGGGAGGCATAGCTGTCGCAGTCTAGGTGGTTATATTTTAAAAAAGAAACGGATAAGCCGGTGTCTCCGCTCCCGTAATACATGACTCCCTGGGGCAATTTTAATTTTCGAGAAATCACTCATACACTTGATACGCGGCTAATATGAAGAAGATATTAGTGGGGTGGGGTGGTGGGTGGAGGGCGAGGAGCAGGAGGGGGATGGCTCCGAGGCTTTGAGTGATTGGGGACGGATCCAAAGAAAGAAATTAAACTGCCTATTTTAAATATTCATATCAAGGTAACGTCGAGTGCCTGTCTTCTTCCCGCAATTGTAATCAATGCACTCCTTCAATACACGCTGCTAATTACTACTTTTCAAATTATTCTTCTTTAACTTGTTATTTGATCGTCAACAACTTCTTTTTTGCGATGAACATTATAATTTACCTCTCTCTTGCCATTTCATTCTGGGCATTTGTGCCTTTGCCGTACTTGATTAACTTGTTTTTTCACCACACTATATCAAAGAATAAATAGACGCTAGGATTACGTAAAGCTAGTCATTACAAGCGCTAACTAAGTAAAATTTAATGTAATCAATCACTTACTCATTTATTTTGTGAATTAATACATTCTTAACACAGATTATACATCTCACTCGTCAATATGAAGTATGTAAATGTAAGAATATGAAATAGACAAGTTTAGATTACATTATATGGGCGTTGCTATTATCTTGTCAAAAGTTCTTAGAGTTCCAAACCATAAACTAATTTTCATTGTTTGCAAATTAGAAAAAGAAGAATAATGAAATTAAGTTGCCTTTTTCATTCCAATTATTTGAGGATACTACTGGAAGACAATAAGGACATAAGTTCCTAATATAAAAAGTTTAAAAAAGTCCGTTTGATTTAATCTGTTTGGTCTGCTATATAATAGAAAACAACATTACAAAATTGATTAAAAATAATTACCATACCTTTTTTATTTTTTAAAACACCAACAAATACACAAGTATACATAGGTCTCGTTAAAACCACTCAAATGGTTTCCCAATTGGATTTTTTTAATTTTTATTTGGATTCATGGATTATATCTATAGATCCATACATCCAGTCTTCCTTCATATCTATAGATTGTCAATATTGCAGGTTTTTAGAGTATGTAGCCAGGGGTTCATAATGAATATATCTGTATAATTTAGCAATGTCAAGAGATAAAAGGTGAGGGCTCAAAGAGGTAAAGATGGTCTGAGGCAAACCCAGAATTGTTCGGAAATGAACCCTTAAAGGATCTGAATTCCATCGAGAAATCCAAACTTGACTGTGCGAGTTATAGTTTTGTTCAATAAGTTGTACTCTACTACAAATTTTTTTTCCAAGGCTCTTGAACAACTTTCCGGTGCTCTATGTTATTTGGAATCTCACGAGCTCACCCAGTAAAACGACATATTTAAAAAAAAGTATACAACCATATAGTGCATTGGTTTCCACTTAACGTTATATGCTTAATTTATGTTTAATTTACGGAATTTGACATTTATTGAATATGTATGCAATATTAAGAATGTTTAAGGATATATAACGTTTATTGGATTGATTACGTACCGGTGAAAATATACTAAAAAACCGGTACGGTATACTAAAAATTATACATATATATATATAATTTTTAGTATATATTATATTATTTAGTATATATATTTTTGAAATATATATATATATATATATATAATTTCAATAAAGATTGAATCGCAAAAAGTACTTGCTCCGCCGGGACTCGAACCCGGATCTCTCACTTGCCGGGTGAATGTGCTACCATTACACCACAGAGCCCTCACTTTTTACGATTCAATTATATTGTATTTGACCGTATCTGTCACATAATTATGCGTATAAATAACCAAACTAACATATGATCGGAAAACCAAATACCTGTCAAATGACTTGTTTACATTTATTAAATTTGTATAAGTGTCAATAGCCTAATTAAATTTCAATAAACATTGAATCGCAAAAAGTATATATATATATATATATATATATATATATATATATATATATATATAGAAAAGAATACGCAGAGGCTTCTTTAAACAATAAAAGAATAAGACTTCATACAATCCTTTAATATTTTGATTAAATTGTCAATTGTCGTTTTCAAAAAGGATACAAAAAAGATGTATACAAGCAAATAATTAACAGTAAAAATAATGATATGGTTACTGTTAATTATTCCCTTGTATACACCTTTTTTATCTTTTTCGAAAACGACAATTTAGTCGAAATATTAAAGGATTGTATGAAGTCTTATCCTTTTATTGTTTATGTGTGTGTTTGTTTTTTTGTATAGGACTATGCATAGTTTGTTTTTATTTGGCTTGCTTTTACTTTTTTCTTTGTAATTTGTATCAGAACTTATGTATATCTACAAGGTTGCATTCGCAAATAATAACTAGTCATTCATAGTTATTCAGTACACTATTCGTAAGATAAAAGTAACTCAAAACAAAGAAGTAAAAGCGACGGACCTTAATTAATAATTTTTGTGCAACGAGATTCGGCTTGTTATAAATCATAAACACTCATTCTTTACTCCATGATGACAATGAATAAACGAAATAAATTGTTAACCAAGGACAATACTTAAAAAACAACAAGACATAATAACCGGACGAAACAATTTATTAATAGACTCAACCAAACCAACTAAAAATCCACAAAACATTATTTATAAATCATTGACTATACACATTCATCATTAACAAAATAACGCCAACGGTGTGTTCCTACCATAACAATAGGAGACTAATAACTAACAAGAGACACTAAAATGCACGACAGTTCTAGAAATAAATAATTAATAATCCACCATAACCACTACGGTTTATAACAATGGTATAATATATCATGCCAATGTCATTGGACAACCAGGTTAATTGGATACGTGTGGGTGGAGCAGGAGCACGGGGAAGGAAACTTTTACCTGACATATTCCCTCACCAGCCATGGAGTTTCCCTCCGGACACAGATTTCCTCACCTCAAATGATTTAAATAGTCCGCTACGAATAATGATTATCAAACTGAAATTACCTACACTGCATTATTACAATACAACAGGAAGAACACTGAGCCCAAAAGAGAGACTTGAGGTACTCCTTGATTACGAAAACCTCACTACCAGCTAGCTACCCATTGTAGGTAACTTCATATCCATTCTAAGAACAGTTCTTGAATTCTTAAAAGTCCAGGCAAGCAACAGGATGGAACGATTTTACTCGACCAAAGACCTTAAAAAGGTTAAGGTTTTCCGGCATTCAACGGACACTAGTCCTTAACAGTTACAGAAAACGACGAAACTTAGTTCATAGGTTTTATGTCTTTGATACAAGATTTTCGCCTCACACCAAGTTGAAACAGTGCTATCACAATTGTTCTATCAGAATAGTTTCTATTTTTTTCATAATGGTAAGGAATTTTTGAAAACATAGTATTCTGCTATAACTAATCTTTACGTATCTGTCTACAATCTTCTAATGATCAAGATGGAAAATAACATCAAAAGGGAGACACCGTTAGGCTATTATAAAGCTGGCAGTTCATAATAGCAGAAGCAGTATTGATCGTATAACGGTTTTATAGATTGATGGTTGACTGAGCCTCACCTAATTTCTCTACTCACTTTTGGAGAGTACATCGGTGGCTGTGCCAGTTTTGGTTTAACATCAGTTGACTAAAAATTGTTCTCACAATGAAACCTTATTATCTCAAGCCAAATACAGTAAGTCGTACTGATTCGAGCTATGTGTTCATAATTCTTCGATACAAATATTACTATTAAGAATCTTAAGAGACGATCGTCCTTTTTAGAGGAGAGCGCAATTTTTACATGCCTAAAATACTGGACCTCAAGTGTTTTCGTAGTTTAACAGTATGATTATGGACAATAGGTGGATGGCACAAGCTTAGCCCTACCATTCGAAACTTTTAGATCAGTGTTTCCCTAACTTTTTGAACTCAAGGCTAACTTTAGGTTTGTACTATTTTATGCGGCGCCCCACTCTCTTAGCGCATCTAATAGAGTCGATGAAGAATAATAATAAAGTATTGTAACTTTAAAATTCACATAATAATCAATTCACAATTCAATTATTGTTAGACTTGGGGTGGTACAAGTAAATATATAGAGGGTAAGTAAGTAAAGTAAAAAGCTTTTAACATTTTAAATATTTTTCTAATAACATATTAAGAAAAGCTATCTTCGACAGAAAGTTTTTATTAATACATTTATCGGCAATGACATGGTTTTTATCCTTCTGGTAAATTCATATTTCGTGTCTGCTCAAACACTCTAGAAAGGCAATTACCAAAAGACAAGTAACAAGAACTACTGTAGAATAAACCATGAGCGCTAAGATTCCATGTCCTTGTTCATTTGTTAAAAAACTCTTTACTTTTTATTAGTGTTTTTAATGTTGTTGATTGTATTTTAAGTATATTGTGTAGTTCCTTATGAAATGTTCAGCGGCTAATAGTGTCCAATAGGTGCACACTTTGGAAAGCACTGATCATAATTTTCAAAACCTGATCCTCAGGAAGAAAGCAAGGAAACGAGGTTTCGACGCATTGAAATGATTTAACGCATTAAGGTAAGCGTTAAACTTAAGAGTCAATACTAAGAGATGTGTTAGAATAGTCTTGATTTATTGTTTTTTTATTTTATTTGTTTTAAAAAAGGAGAGGCGATCCACTTTTAAGCCTTATTCTGTCCGTCCTCATGGGCCACTGGCCTGTGCGAGGATCTTATCAAACAGAATAAGAGGGAGTGTCGATACAGTAAAAAATCGATGGTACTGATACAAACTGCAACGGTCACAGACAGGATTCGAACCTGCGCTATCTCTAACTCAGACTCTAAGTCCAACGACAGACCGCTCGGCTATCGGCACTCCCATGGATATACCATATAAGATAGATATACCATGATAGACCATATAAATGTTTTAAAGTGATAAGAAAACGGGATAACACACATGAGGTGGTTGTCCTGTATTTCTTAGCTTTATCAGTCATATTAACAAAATTTGATGAGATGTTCTTATAGAAAAGGTATAAACCTATAGTGATTGATTATAAAAATACGTACAAGCTAATTTAAAAATATGAACTGACCATAAATAAAATGAGATTTTATTTAAATTTAGAAACCCAACAAATTTACTGATTCAGACACAAAGTAAATTCTAAAAGAATAGAAAAATAAATCACTAGTTCTTTACCAATAAATTCTAATTTAGTAATGAATGACCAGCAGCAGAGCAAAGACTACCAGGACGTAAAATCAGCTTTTTATCAATTTGAGAAAAATAGTACTACACCACCACAGTTGGCTGATCTTTAGCGAAGTCTATCACTCGATAGGCTGGAAAATTTGATTTTTGTAAGGCTGTCTGTCTATATCACTGTTTGTCCGTTTCTCCGCACTACTACTTTAAAACAAAATGGCCTACAGACTTGAAATTTTGCATGAAGCTTCATTACTATAAGAGCAACACTGAGATTTTTTACATTGAGATTTTTCATGTCACTAAATGGTATTTGACTAAACGTTAGCGAATGTAATAGTAAAATAAGTGCATATGTACAAACTACATACCAATCATGTATGATTTCAATATGTGGCGTCTTTATCTTTAGAGTTTAACGTAAAAATAATAGAGTAAATATTTAATGTCAAAAATATAACATAAAATATGTGTTTAAATATGTGTTTTATGTGTGTATTTAATGTGTGTATTTTGTGTTTTGTATGTGTTTCTATGTGTTTTGTGTTTTTGTGTATTTTATGTGTGTGTTTTATGTGTTTTAGTCGGTGACAAGTTTGATTCCAGTGCAGTTTTGTGTTCTAGTACCGTCCCTAGCTCACCGGACTCTTATTATTTAAACATTGCTCTGAAATCTAATATAATGAACAAAAGTTGGAACGATTTTATGTAGCAACATATATTGAGGAATATTTTAACCGTAGGCTTTAAATTTTGCATGAAACTTGAATTTATGCATATACAAGAATGTGTTCTATGATGCTACACGTCTAACAATGGAATTTGGCTTAGTATGATTTTTTATTTAATTTCATCTGTATTATTGTCTATATGCCTGCAGCAAATTTTGCATGCATCGTCAGCGAACCCTGTTACGCGATATGTCGTCTGGCGTATTTATGCACTATTATTAATATGTGTATTAGTAGTATTTTGAGTTATCTTCTTTTCCATTAGCCAACCAATAAGTTATACCTTTGTTTAGTTATTTGCTACTGCTTTGTACATGCTGACGTACTTGTGCCGAGGTGCCTATTTGGGTCGGTTAATTGGTTAACTTACGATGAGTTCAAACTGACTGACGATGTGTACGCGCGTGTATGTTACATGCGTAATTATTCTTGCGTGGATTCTTGCGTGCTATGGCCCTTGGGTATAATTTGTCAATTTTGAGATGAGCACTGTGTCGTTTTCTTTGATGCTCTCAGATATGCGCCCATATTAACGAAATTTGTTCTTAACCGTATGACCACATTGGGCATTTAGTGGAAGATCAATTACTAGACATGTACGATCTAATAATTTGATAGTAAAAAGAATTAATTGGTGAAAATCACAGGCCACCTGGATAACGATACGGATTCAAATTGCAAACGAATTGCAAATTACTCTATACAGTTCAATTTGAAAAATTAAATTCTAAAGTTTTTTTGTGTAGATAATTTAGTTAATATGTCATTTAGTATACATTCATTCTTTCCAACAATTTTAAGTTGTAAGTGTTGTAAAAGAAATACATAAATAATTATAAATACTTCTTGACTGAGAGAAGCGAATCCAGTAAATGTGACAGTCCAAAAGTTCTTGTCTGCGTATGGGTAAGTACGGCCACCATGGTTTGTCCACACTTATTTTTAAAAACTGTTAAAAACGTATAGTGAGGAGATTTGGCCACAAGTTTGTCTATTAAATAGTGAAGCAGAGCAGGAATTTAGGAATTGTTTACCCTTCAGACCGTAATTAAATTCCATGGGCCGGAAATAGTCACGTTTTTTACAAAAGTAGGCTTCTTAGACGTATGTATATATTTTCTTTGGAATAGTTGCTGCATGCAAACTTAACTATGGGACCGGGAATAAAACTCACTTGACCAAGAACTATTCCTATATACGTAAAACCGGAAAGAATACCCATGCGCTGATCCCTTAACATCGCGAACCTTGTCATGGGAAGAATGAACGTAATCCTAGTAAGTAAAAGTAAAATAAAGAAAAGGATGTCTTATTTTACCAAGCGAAGTTAGGGCTAATAAGCTCTCTCTGACACTAACCTGGGGACCAATGGCTTAAAGGTGACTTCCGAACCATCACCAATGGCCGGGCAGGCGGGCTGCTTGCAAGGGCAAGATCGCTCAGCGGTCGTCACCCATCCAAGCAGCAGCCACGCTCGACGTTGCCTGATTCGGTTATCACAAGAATACTGCTACACTGCGCCATTGGTAACTAATCCTAGTGTAGTTACAAAAGTACCGTACTAACCCTGGACTAAAGCATTGTTTGAATTAATTTATAATCTTACTTTAACTTTCATTGCTTGGATTGTTTAGGTAAGATACGTTACATATAATTGAAACCGTCGATAGACTAATGAACATAAAATTGAGTTTGACTGTAAGCGAATTTACATTATCGTATGACTAGAAAACTGAAGTATTAGGCATGGAATACTTTAGAATAAAGTAACTGGCAAAAATATAAAGGTTACAATTTTACTATTTTAAATCATTTTTGTAAGCGACGGTGTTGGAAAACTCGGAATAGAGTTGAAATGGTACGAAGTAGGGAAGCTTTCTCAATACTCTTGTCCTGTTGTTTTCTCGGCATCCGTTGTCCCCTTTCCCCCCTCGCGACAACCGTCTAATATCAACAACCCTCGTTTTGTGCATCGGAAAAATCT
The DNA here is from genome assembly GCF_021130785.1 of Homalodisca vitripennis. Taxonomy (NCBI): domain Eukaryota; kingdom Metazoa; phylum Arthropoda; class Insecta; order Hemiptera; family Cicadellidae; genus Homalodisca; species Homalodisca vitripennis. The sequence goes on along the minus strand of NC_060215.1, from coordinate 16,966,937 downwards.
TCAACGCCTCGGGCATTCCAATATCGCGGGGCAAAGAGAGTGGGCCCGGCCCGGCGGCGCGACGCGGGTATGGGCGCGTCGAGGCGACTGAGCCACCTCTTAGCCTAATTGGAAGGTTAGGGCAGAGAGAGAGTTCAAAGCGAATATTTGTGGTTGCCACTTTCATCTTCCGATTTTATTAAATTAAGACGTCTTAATGAATTCGTCGGCTAGAGATCACCCCAAATCACTGATAACTCCGTTTAACCCTTCTAGTTTTATTCCGATCTCGGGCAAAACACTTTTTCATTAAGTCTCTATGGGGACCGACTTGTTTGATTTTAAGGAGTCGGGAGAAGTTATAACGAAATACTTTCCTTTGACGGAGCGACTTTGAGACAGAACCTTATTTGTAATATCCAAATCGCACTCAACTCGCTGACAGAGTTGACACTGATAAGAATTGTAAAATTTAATTCTCTCCGAGACAGACAAGAATATTGTTATAATTGTATTCTTTTATATATTTGTGTTCATATTTCTCATTAAAATTTTTATTTTATTTAAAACTTCCTGCGATACAATTAAGGAATTTCTTAAATAACAAGTATATAATTTGTATCTCTGCTGCCGACCTCTTATAATTCATTACAGGTCACTAAACCCACGGAACCATGGTGTTGTTTTGCTTTATACTTTTATTACTAAAACTTATTTTCTTTCTAGTCAACTGTTATTAATAATGTTTGGTCATACCCACCACTTAGAAAATAGACCCATTATTTTTCATTATTACATATATCAAAAAGACGTGTTCTATCCATGTTGATAACAAAATCCATAAATATAATGTCAATTGGTCAAATGTAATTTTTTTAAATTATAACTTTAAAATGCAAAACTACAATTAATTATTTTTTAATTCATTTATGCCGACATATAAACATTGATACTTGTATCTATCTAGAAGTAAATCAGGAAATAACCAAATAACAAATTAGAATGTACCATGAGAAAGGGATAAATACCATAATTTAAATTTTACATGATTAAATACTGGAAGGATGAAACGTATTTTGATTTTATTACGTAAGCTTTGTTTTCTTTTGTAATGTACATGGACATGTTTGCTCAAATCAAATCAACAATTTTCTTTTATGAAGTGATTTGATTTGCTAAAGATATCCTCATTTAATTTAAAATAAATGATGTTTTTAAAGTAAAGAACTATACTATCCAAGTATATAAGTCTTTAAATCTTTAACGCCAGTCTTTAAATTAAGCCAAATTTGCATTATAATTTGTTTCCTTAATAAGAGCAAGGTGTGTGGTTCATAAAAGTAAATTGAAATATGTTAATAACTATTGATATTATCATAATTAGTGTGCTACCAACATAACATAATTGGTTTTGTAATAATTTTATGGGTCTGAAAACGAAATTATGAACAATAAAATGTAAATGTAGTGTTAGCGTTTATAAATGCACTGTAAGCATAATTCGTTAGACAATTCATAAGTTATAACAAGCCAATTCATATCTAATATAGTTTTCCGATGTAATGAAATTATCAAAACAAAGTTATGAGACATATTTACTAATCTGCCTACAGGTATTTTCTGATAAAAGAACCTCCCTGAATCATCGCAAAATTTGTTTCTTTACTTGCGAAACACTCCGTGTAACTAAAGTAGTTTTATACAAACGAAAACGATAGGATGAAATATTGGTCGCGATCGTTTACTCCAAAAGCAAATTATTTACAAATTTCAATTAAAAATTTTTGTTATAAAAAATTATTATTAAAATATAAATTTTACAATGAATTAAGTAATACTAGTATAATTAATTAATTAATTAGTCTAGTAAAAATGATATGTAGTTTTTTTAATATTTTGTTATTTACTATTATTAAATTTATTCTTGTAAAAATAATTTTGCCAGAGTAAATGAATCTGGTTTTTATGTGCCAACAGATATTAAATTGATTTAAGCGCTATTGTAGCTGTATTCAGTGTGACATATAAATATTAATGCATATAATATTAATCAAACCTTAAACATCTGTTCATTAACCTGAGATCATTTAAGAGTAGAGTGCAGTATATTAAGCCAAAAGAATATTGTTGACACCTATATACAGTTCCTAAATAAGAAAATTTCAAGATCAATCAAACATTGTCAGAAAAAAAAATACATAAAGCAATATAACATGAAATTTGAGCATCATTTGAACACTCCGGGTATGAGCACCATGATGGATCTAAGGTTTTAGAACATTACCCAAAACATATTTCTCACTACTAATTCCATATATTTTATGACAGTTATTCAATGCAGTTCTTACTATAAAAACCAACCTAAAACAATAAAAAAATGAAAACGTGTAACGAATACATACAATAAAAGGTAATCAAGAGCTAGTGTATTTTATAGATGAATTTGGATATACAACACCACATACTGTTCGGTTCTTGATAAAGTAAATTTCAATACTAGGAATAAACATTTTTTTAAATTACAAATACCGAAATATCCAATAACATTATTTAAACTAACTGGAACGGAGTTCAGAATGTTTACATTGCCGTAATTTTATAAATAGTTTAAGGTTTTATATTTCGAGTTGATGAAAGTTTGCAAATTTCACTCGATTGTACTTTTTGAGCATGGAAATTTACCACTGAATTGCATTACCTGTTGAAAATAAGGTTTGTAGATTAAGAATATATATATATATATATATATATATATATATATATATATATATATATATATATATATATATATGCAACATGACACCTAATTATGCAGTGTAACAATAGGACTAAATCTTTAATCAGTCTGTGTGAAACTTTCTAAAACAGTGTCTTCTCACGTAAGAATGTATTTGACGTACCTGCAATATTTGTAATAGTTATATGATTGAAACGAAAAACTAAAGATATTAAACTATTAGAATTTGTTTAGTATTGTAATGCTCCTAACAATTTATTAAGAGGCACACGTGATTTTATAGTGTATCTCGTAATCAACTAGACACAGTTTAATTTGCCAAGTCAATCGATGAACTAACATAAATGTTTTAACAAGGGGTCAGTAATGTAGGTCATCAGGTCGGTGAGGGAATTTTTGTGTGGAAGGGCAGGATCGGTAGGGTCGGTCGAGGGCAATCCGTCAGTGGACAGAGTTGGGGAGCGCTGGCCGGCGGTTTCCACCAACTTGGGGCTGTGGCGCCACAAATAATCGTTCACTCAATAAGCCCCTACCTGGGCTAAGTACTTTTGACCACAACCAATCTGTTTCCGCCGTGATTTGGCATGAAATGAACATCCAGCCGTACACCGGGTGATTTGCCCCTTTGTCACATAAGCCAGGTGACACCGCTTCACACCGATTCCTCTGATTAGATATCATTTATTGCAGGCCATTTGGCATTCGTCATACCGGCCTCCATTTTGAACTGCACTTTGCTCTAACCACTCATGTATTAGAGATTTATGCTGCAATAGTACAGATTACATTTCACAATCTCGCCCTTCTTATACGGAATTATTATTACTTATTAAATTTTCCGGATGTAGGAAATTAAATTTGTTTGTTTATACAGTTACTCAAATTTATTTAAAATATTTTTAAAACAAGTACATATATCAATAATTAACATGTAATCATATTATTGTTTCAGGAACATCTGGGACGGTTATTATTCGTAATCCTTTTTTTACTTTGAGTAGCAAAGCTTAAGAAAACCTGTGTAATTTTTTATTATTTTTTTATTTTTAACTCCCACAAGGACATCAAAATAAGTAAAAGAAAGTGATAACCATGGATTATGTTCATGTTTTGTTTTATATTCATCAGAAGTAATTAAAACAACAACTAGGTACATTGATAAATAAAAAGATCTGAAATGATTTGACACGAAGGCGCTATCTTCTTACATCTTCTCAAGCAGTTGGAGGAGGCATCTCAATATTCGTATTAATTATATTTCGGCATTCATGCTCGTTAAAGGAAAAGGAGTAGATTTTCTATTTTTAAAGGAAACATCAATCTCAAGAATTCATAAAAGGGAATCATCCGATGCTCTTACTGGAAAGCAAAATGGTTCTTTTTGTTGGCAAACACCGAATCTTGCAATATTATATACAGAACCATTACACTATAATCGTTATTAAAAAGGTTGTGTAATCTGCGGAAGTGTAATTTATCTTATTTTACAAGAATGGGGTCGGATAACTTTCCTATCTTATCTTATCTACTAATGCCTCCACCGGAATGCGGCAGGTACCCCACACTGATGGCTTGTACAGAAAAACATATCTCGAGATAGTGCCTATCACGTAACACAATTAAATTTTAGAGGATCTAATCACAAACGCCTGAGAAAGTAATGATATTATAATGTATACACAAATCTATATAACAGTTTTAGAGGTTTAAGTGGACTAACAAACAAAGACTATTTCAAGATTTCAAAAGTTATTTACGATCATTGAAAACAATTTTCCAATCTCTCTTTCTCTGTCTTACTATATGCACCAGACCGCTAGGATGATGACTTTCAATAAAAATATAACTATGCATTTTAACAAGAACGTAAGTTGCAAATCAAATTATACATTTTTAAAATTCAAACTATAATTTGCTTTTTGGAAATAGTATTTATATTTAAATTTATTAATTCTATTACAAAATATCCAATCTTGGGAAGCCTGACATAAGGTGCCGGTGTAGTTTTAGATATTTCGTACACGCCTGAGATATCTAATCTTAAACTCTTATTATTTATCATTAACGCATTTAAATAATTGAATATTTCTTTCTATTCTATATCAACCAATGGGACTACGATCGCATGAAGCAATATCCTCAAGACAATGATGCAAACCATTACCTCTAAGGCCTTAAGTGACTAATTGTTGACTACGTTATACACTATTTACATATACCTACAGTTCACACTGTTAATTATTAAACATAAGCATAATAAATTATTCACCTATATTAGAGTACAGCGGACAGTAAGACGATTAGTTCTGAACCATCGAGAATATATTAATATGCCCAGTAGGAATTTAAAGTGATGAGATGCTTACACCAATACATCCTTCATTTAACGTAGAACCGTTTTAAAGTAGCCTGCTAAATAGAACAAATAGTACGTTCTCTATCGAGGTTTATATCGGAGTTTGTATCCAGTTTACTGGCTGTTTCGATAGACCCTACAATATAAAGTCACTTTAATTAAAAGGCAGATTACGTTGGCCTGCTATACAGATTATTGTTTCTAACATTAACAAAAAAAATTCATTACGTAAAGAGTTTTGATATGTTTTAAATTAATGGTAATTTTCTTATAATACCAACAAACAACCATGTATATTATACTCGAGTGTTGTGATGATGTATGCTGCCATTCTATGAATATTTTACTCTTGTGTATCAGGATAATTCATCATTCATACTCTTTATGATTCGCATTACATTCGTATTAATTTCATTTCTACACTGTGAAATGAATCGTTTAATATCTATGTTACTTCGGTCTTCTTCTAGATGTTCTTATGGGAATAATCATACAGTACTAGATATGTTAAACGTGCATTTTGAATTAATTCATATATTTAAAGACATATAACTTTAAAATTAACTTTTAAGTGATAATGATACACCTTTGATAAAAAGTGAATAATTTTTGTCTGTAATAATTAATTGTTAAATATTTTTGTATAATACCTTTATTAGATGAACTGTCTATACTGCAACACTATTGTCTTTTTCAATGATGACATTCGGTTTTAACGATGGACTTGCACGCGAATATTCAACAGTCGTTGTATATCATATACAACTAAAAAGCTAGGTTTTAAACACTGACGTCTTCTGCCATTTTCCGGTGTAAAACTAAGAAAAAACGAATAAACGCGCATTTAAATAAGACTACACTCACCAAACCTAGAAAATTGTACACCTAGAAAAGAGCCCTACCGTATTCTCATTTGTTTCTCATATACCATCAAGGCAAGAGTTACAAAAGCTAATTAAAACACAATACAGCAAAATGAATATCAAAGCTACTTGAAAATAATCAAATTTTTGAAATACAATTTAGAAAATTTTGTGCAGGGGCTTTAAATTTTTTGTATTTTAAACTAATTCCACCCATGTTCTTATCAAGAAACTGGAAGAATTTTGCATTTCAGAAGAACAACCAACAAAGTTCATAGACAAGAAACAAGATATCCCAGTGGTGGTGATGTAGTGGAAGAGCTAGAAAGTCGGGAGTTGAAGAGAGTGGCACGCCACACACGGTAGAAAGCCATACGTCAGTCTATACGTATGTTTAGAGTGATGTGTATAGGAGTAGGGCTGCAAATGGAGGGAGAGCAGAGAGGCTAAAACATCAACAAAGTCACGTGAACAATGAAAATCAAACTTTTACAGCGTAAGAGAGGCCGTAAACATACATCCTCACCAAACATAAGTCCCAAAGTGCCGAACCTACCGGTACTGCCGATTTTTATAACAGAGAGAGTAGTAAAGTGGGTTTATGTAGAGCCTTATATCCGGCCACTACACCTCTCAATTATTTAATCCGGAATATTGTTAATGTTGTATCAGGTCGACTGCCGGAGTGGACCGCCCTGAGACCCCCCATAATTGTATTTACTCCCCCTTGTCTTCACCTGGTTTTTATACCGTTTCGATGACAGCTATAAAATCGCGTAATGCGCCCCGTACCAGACTCTAAACACGCGTGTTGCCCGGGTCTCCCTTAATGTGCATCCGGCTAAATTATTGAACTTCTCCGGTATTCTTGCAGTTTTCTCCTGCTTCGCTGCCGGCATGAACATCTCTACTGCATCGGAACACGCCAAACTGTCACACCTCAGTGAAGAAAGTATTGATTCTATTCCGACCTGAACTCTATGGAGATTGATTGCGACGTATAGTTCAATAGAATGTAGTAAAGTTAGTAGTAATTAAAGGACATTTTGTACTTAGTTTAAATTACATTATTTTATTTATATTGTCCTTTATATACCTTTAAGAAATATAAGGTTCACGTGCATGAGTGGTTTGATGAAGAGTCTGTATTTTAATATTCGATCTCCTAATTGTAATAAAACTGTTAAACTGTACTTATAAACTTCTGAACAGTTCTTTACTACATTTATTTTCTCTCTTGGGCCACTTATATTAATAGTTTTATGAGAAAAGCTACTGTAACTAGTATGAATTACCTGATTAATGTGGTTTTATGACCTGTGTTTACTTTAAAGTGTTTAGCTAGTTTAAAGACATTATTGTTAAAGAGTTATTGTCAGCGATTAGATCATACAAGGAGTAAAATTAGTAGTATACTTCAATTGTAAATACTCACTTTTCATAACGAACTAGTAGCCGTTTTTAATATACAGCTAAATACCTGTCCACAGTTACCACCCATTATTTTAATATTAGTAGTTTACTTTTTTAAATTAATAACTGTTATAATTTACTGCATTTTTCTGGTTACAGCTAACAAGAATTGACTCAGTAAGGACGAATGTATGTAAAATGATACATTTTCGCTAGGATATAGTTGCTGCAAATTCTGTCCTTAAGCTAATTTGATATATTAAAAAAAAATACCGGAAAAAAGAAACACACTTGCCCCCCGTCAATTCGAATAACATTCTAAATAGCATTCCTTATTTTATGAAAACTATTTTTTCACTCATTGTTAAGAGAACACAACATTATAACACATTCATTGGCTTAAAGTGGAAGACAATGTATTCACATACATCAAAAATATTGTTTTAATAATTTAAAATGAATTAATAAAAAGTCCTATCTATAATCACATAAGTATCTAAATTGAAACTGTTCTGTTATAGTGAAAGTCAATATAACTAAAAATACAGACTATAGTGATATTAACCGTCTGAGTTACAAAACCGACAGTGATCATCATGTGGGACTGACCTATTACATCATGTATTATACCTCATTATATCAGGTTTAAAGAAAACCTGCGGCTAAACACAGGATGAGTTTATTTCATGTACCACAAGAGAGGCGCACCAGCGTTTTCAAGAACGTCAGCCACTGTTCACGCTGGAGGCCTAAACTCTTACTAAACTTACTGGATTTATTTACAATAATACCATATCAATGGTCCATTTCTACCTCACACAAGGATGTACCTTCTTTACTTTACATATGAAAAACATACTTTGCAACGTAACTTAGCTTTACAACAACAAACGTTTGTCAACATGTCCAAGACTATGTCTTTAAAAAACGCTCAGTGTGTGAAGTTATAGGCTACTCCAAATTGTATTTCAAAGATTAAAAAGTATTTTGTGTTGGCCTTGTAAAAGATTAAGCACATGCAAGGGTGTAACTGCCTGTAAAATATGTTCATTGCACTGCACACAACACCTGATTTCTATACTTAATCTATATAAAGATCGTTTCCAATATTCTACAAAGTCTGTACAAGTCAGGTTTTTACGCTGAAAAGTCCACTGGAACATGATAAATTTTATGTATGTTCAATTTATTATTGTTGTTTAGTGAAACATATTATAACAAAACAAGAATTCAACAGAAGCAATTCAATAAATGTAACAAAGTAGACTATTCATAATTCAGAGAAAAAAACTTTTAATAATAACGCTTAACTAATTAGTTCTCTTGAAGATCTACAAACGTGCACAATTTGACTCTAGTGAAATGCATATTTTTGTTACTATAGAAACCTTATGCGTGAAACTGCTTCTATTTTTGTGTTGTCTCTTACTCAACTACTCTGATAACTGAAAATAATGTAATAATAGTGCAGCCTTGATTAAGCTACAACAAAATATTTCATTGCCGTTATTATTTACGTTTACACCTCCGCCATTGACAATAATAGACACTTCGTAGTTTTTGCTTTGGTATAAAAAAACTACTCTTCATTTAATTTTAATTCTATGTTTCATTTGTGAAAATGTGTTTTAAAATCAAAGGTATGGGTAGTAAAGATTGAATGGACATATATTATAAAGGTAGCTTTTAAAATATGAATTACTAAGACAACTAAGCTCTAGAACTAATTAGTTAATTACTAATTTTGTCCCCATATGATAACTCATGCAATTGTTAATTCTAGGAATTGTACAATCTATTTCATACAATTCATTTAAATACTGGCTGGAAATGAACAGCAACCCTAAAATTTTAAATTGAAGTTTTAAAATTTAATTTAGATATAGTAGTTAATAACACTAATCAAAAACTATTTTATATGTGTGTACATATTCTTTTATTTCTAAAAATGTGATGTATTAAAGAACACAATACTTGACGACAGAAGTTAAACTGTGCTTGTCAGGCAACGTAAATGGGACATTGAAAACCAAATGCGTCAATCCAACCAATGACCAATGGAAATCGAATTATTGAAAATATAGACTAAAGAATACTTCAATAACTCAAAATATCAATACTTCTAATGTTTTACATCTAGATAAAGTTATTTATGATAAACCCGGAAGGGGGAGCAATGACCATCCTATTTAAAACGGTGGCAAAGTTTTCTATAAATATAGACTATTGTTTTTTTTTAAAATAATAAATGGTTATCTGGAACATATAAAAAGGGCTATTTATTCCATGTCGTCATCTTCTCTAATCCTGTGGATAATTTAGAACGCTACATAATATGTTATCGACATATAAATTACTCCCAGTTCTTTTTCACTCCCAAACTTTTTCGGATAGTATTTAAAGGGTAAGTAAGTAAGTACTATCTTACTCTAAAAGTAGCCTACCTTATTACTGAGGATCCTACTCCTTACTTTAAATCAGTTGAAAAAATTAATAAGCAAATGTAACAATTTCTAAAAAAAAATTAAATAAAACTATTTCTAATATATTTTGTTGGGATATCGAAACGTGGAAGATATACCAGAGTAATTTTCAGTCCTATTAGAAACAAAATAATTAATTGTGTTAATATGTTGTAATTTTCATATAAAGTTGTTCAAGTGCATTTATAATCAAGTTTCACACCTATAACGGGACATTTCTAAAGAATCCCGGTAAAGCTGTACCGATCGCTGTTAACGTGTGTTCACTACGAAGTTCTTTTTCCCGTTCCCAGCTGTTATTAATGCACCAAGTTTGAGCTATTAAGTAGATACCCGTGTCCCATATCCATGCTGATCTCAGCAGATAATAAATGACAGTATAACCAAGTGGTCTGCTGAGTAATTAATTGTGCAGTGGACGTCTGGTCGCACGGCGGCGGGCGCTGGGCCCTTAGGCCGAGTCTCGTCGATAAAAAGGAACCGGCAAGTCAAAGCGCCCAGTCCACACATGTTACACTCATAACTGGACATTAAGCGAAGACGAGATAGCGACCCCTGCAATAACCGACTTCAATGACTATCGTATACTTGTAATCATCGGTGACTATACGCCGCTCCCTCACCTCCAGTTTGTTCACACCAGCTAGTCGGGATGTCACCACAACCACTACCGAAGTACCGTAATGTTTTCAGGCAAAACCATTACAAGTTCTGCCGCTCAATACGTATCTCTTAAAGTAATTATTTAAGTTCGTCTGATATGAACGGTAGCGAAGAGATGGCTCATGTATGTTTTAGTGAACGGTTGAAAATATTTCTTTGGGAGATTCATACAAAATGTTACATCATCATGAAATCTTTTCTGTTATCGTTTATAATATAAAGTGAAAAAGGATAATCACAAACTTCGTGACCTATTTAATGTAACAAGATCCTTTTTTATTAAAACTTTGTTGGGTTCATCCTTTTTCTCCGGTTCTTGAACGTATCATCCAGCCATAAGAAAGATGAAAAATGACAACCGATTATTTAAGCATTTGTACGTAGTAGCACTTTATCCTTTAAACAACTAAAATGTGTTCTCTTTATCTTGAGCTATTTTTATTTTGTACAAATACAACACGATAAGACTTATTTCTCCAAACAAAGGAAACAAATTTTAAAATAGAACCTAAATATCGTATAACATTATGAAGATAAGTATTTATCTAAGAAACAGTTGGACTTTGTGGGTCTAATTAAAATTATTTCCAGGAAATTTAAATCGCTAAATCTAATTCTTCAACTGAAATGTTGGTATAAAACTAATTGCTGGGCTTTTAAGTAACCAAAAGTCTAATTAGTCTAATAAACCGGGATCGTTTTTTAAACCAGTTCAAAGCCTGGTTTCTATGTCAGTTATATGCATGTTTTATATAGCTTTGAGAGACGAATTGGAGAAATGATTTAATCATTATGCTCTCTATCAGCATCCTATATGACTTCATTGGGGCGATTTTACTAGAAGAATGCTTGTGAAACAATTTTAAAGCACGATTCCTCTGTCAGTTACATGTAAACTTCATATAACTTTGACAGATGAATTGGAGAGACAGTTCTATCGTTATGCTCTCTATCGACATCCTATATGACGTCGGGAAATTGGTGAGAAACAAATTAAAAGCACGCTTTTCTGTCAGTTAGATGATTGCTTTAGATAACCTTGAAAGAAAGAACGAAGAAATGCTTGAATCGTTATGCTCTCTATCAAAAATATGTATAACTTGTAAATAGATTTCTATTGGAAAAATGCTTATAAAACAAGTTCAAAGCCTGCTTTCTCTGTCAGTTTGTGGTATAAATTTGAGATACTAGTTCCAAGCTCGAATCATCAATCAAGCATGGCTCCTCTCATCATTGTTGACTTCGTGGGTGTACTTGTATTAGAAAAATGCTAGTGGAACAACTTCAACGACGATCTCTCTGTCAGTTGTATCAGTGATATAACATTCAGACATGAGTAGGGCATGCTTGAATCATGCCTTCTATCAACATTTTGCATGCCTTAGTAGGTGTAATTGTATTACAAGAATGCTTATATAACCCGTTCAAAGCACGCTTTCTCTGTCAGTTAGTGACTTAACTTTGAGGAAGAGTAGGCATATGCTTGAATCATTATGCCTTCTATACAAATTTTGTGTAGAATTGCATTAATTCGTGGGTTTAATCGTATTAAAATAATGGTTGTTAAACAAGTTCGAAGCACGTGTGGTTTGACGGAAAAAGCTTATTTTAAAGACTATTCCGTATGAATGTGTAGGCTATTGGAGCTGATGTTAAGTACTAATAAAAGCAAATGTTGTTTGCATGTCAACAGTTCTTCACGGTGAAATATCGCTGGGTCAGCCTCTAGCCCACAACGTTGCGCCCCGGCAGTACCCCAGGCCTGTCAATACGGAAAGAGTGTATGATATTTGTTGGCAGCCAACACACGGTTTTTGAGTGGATTTTATCCGACCCCTGTGTCCCCACAGCCGTCACCAGCCATACATCAGTTTAACAGTCTGTCGCACGATCATTTCTGCATAATTAACAATAGCAGTGTGCTCGATACGGCCTGCGCGCCTCTCAATTCTGTTCTAGTGTCGCCTGCCCAGCTCGTTCATCCTGTACAAATTTACATTTTGATTGGGAAAAACATTGTACCGACACATCGCACGGAGCTTTACTTCTAATTGTATGGATTCCTAAATGTGGTGAATTTATATTACTTGAAACATGGTCCGTGGACTATCTTACTCAAATAATGGACATCTTCACTGTCTGCACTCAAATAAATTGAGAGATCCTCAAATTCGTTACATATGTGATATTTGACCTTCACTAAATATACTTATAGTTTGTTTTATAATGGTTTAAATATAAAGTAACTTGAAAAATACTAATTACATGTATACACTTACATTACTTAAATAAATAGTATTGTAAAATAACTTACAAAAACTGATAAGGTAACTTTTATTGTCCTTCACCATCAACTAAAAATTATTACACACTTAATGAGTTAATAATAGAGCAATTATACTCTTGTATTCTCCACAAAATACATTGTCGATAAAATACTGTTATCAAATTTACCACCTTGCCGTGAAATTACAAACTGGTGGTCCATTCCACTTATGGTTATAAACATTTTTTTATTTTGCCGTTTAGTATTACATTCCTCAAGGCGGGAAAAGTAGAAAAATGTCACTGTCAAGAGCTTACGATTTTAAAGTGGTGAATTTATGTATATTTTATCAAGATAAAAGTGTGACATTTTTAAAGTATGTACATGAGTTACAGCTTCCGGTGTTGACACGTTTGTATATACGGCTTAAGGAAATAACATTCTTGTAATTAAACTTAATTTAAGAAAAAGACATAAAGAGATATTTTATAGTAATTTCTTTGAGAAAATTTTATCTGTACAAGAGAACATGTACATACTGTAAAATCATATTCTTATCTTTAACAATCAAACATTGACTCTGATTACAATGTTTCCCAAAATTAAATTCGTGTTCCTACCATTCCTTGAGGAATAGTCTAAACAAGTGTTTACATATTTCAGACTTCATATATCTTAAAAAGTGGCGACCACATTTTCTTTAAACAATTATTCAAAACGAAAACGACAACCTAATTATAAATTATAGCACCCTTAATATAGGGAAATCCCACTTTTGTACCTACAGGTACAACAAGATACAGCTTTCCTGGAAATCTGTTATCAAATTTATAACCATGCTGTGAAATTCCACACAATTCCTATTCTTGACCTGAGTTCCCAAAATCCTGGAATATGTGATTAGCAGTCTCTACATACTGATTGAATAATCTAATCGGTATGAAATGTGGCTGGAGGTTGTGCCTAATACTGAGGATAATAGTTTTTTTTACACGAAACGTGAGTTACCAACCAGTTTGCACGCCACGTATTATTAAGAATAAGAATAATTTATTCACACAATAGACCTCAAAGGTTTCCTGTGCAAGTCACAACATCAGTATCAAAAGTAGTTATAAAAAGCAACAGAAAGCTTACAATTTGAAGGTAAAAAACAATAAATCCTTTTAAAATGTTTAAGTTATTCCTACTGCAAAAAAAAACACAAATCGGTCTAATCAAGACATGGGTATCACGAGAGCCTCGCGGAGACTGTAGAAAGCCTTACCGATCAAGTTAGTCTTTAAATAATTTTTTAAACTGTTTAAATTTGTTTGAATTTTTATTACATTTGGAAGTAAGTTGTACAGTTTAGGACCAAAATAAAAAATTGAGTTTTTGAACAGGTTGAGTCTGAAAGGTCTGAAATTATGTAATTTCTGTGCCGTGTGTTATGATCATTATTTAAATTTGGAAAAAGATTTTTATTTTGATAAACAAACATTGTCGAATGAAAAATGAGAAGGGAGGCCAAGGCAAGGATCCCACTAGATCGGAAACTCTCTCTACAGCTCTCATCTGATCTCATTCCCCAGACGACCCTCAACGCTCTCTTTTGAAGAGTGAATACTCTATTAAAGTTGGTGACACTAGAAAATCCCCAAAATATTATTCCGTACCTCAGTTTTGACTGAAATAAGCCTAAGTAACCCAGTTTAAGAACTTGTTCTTAGGCAAATGTAGAAAGGCACCTCAGGGTGAATGTAGCTGAATTTAGCTGTTCGATAATGTATTTATATGGCTATTCCATTTCATGTCAAAATCAAGATGGACTCCTAAGAAACTTAGAGAAAAATTGTTACTTATTGGATTGCCACCAAATGTATAAATATTAGGAACATTTTGGGAGGTATAGAAATAAAATTCCACAACGTTTGTTTCAGAAATGTTTAAAAACAGGTTATTGGTGCAGAACCAGTCAGAAATCAAAGATGATATTGCTGATGAAGATATTACTACAATGTTTCTTGACGAGTACTTATAGTAGCTTTAATTGTTGCATTTAAAATCTTAAAATAAAAGCGTCTTAAAATTATAATTAGATGAAAAGGAAAACATTTTGTATCTGCAATGGGATCTTCTACTTGTTTGAAAAAAACTCATACCGAATCCTCACGATGATGCTTGTGGTAAAGCTATTTCTGTCCTTCAAATAAAATATTTAAAAATGTATTTCTATGAATCTATTTTTGTTTCTTTGCTATGTCTAAAAAGTAGACTAATACTACATAATCCACACGAACACTAAAAAATGTTTGGGTTGTTCACCCCAAACGGGAGGAAAATGTTTGAAACAGGGACTTTCTCGGATAACACAAATATTACCATGTATTTTTCAAGCATCTTCGGTAGTAAAAAGAGTAGAAATAATATGAACAGAATAAGTTTGGTTTTATTGTTTATGTAACATCATATCATATAACAGATTCCAAGATAAATGTTATATGATACGTTAACTTGTAGACCAACACCACTTATAATACCAATTGATTTAAGAGTAAAGTGCATTCAATAATAAAACACGAGGCTACCGGTAACAGTTAAAAGGCTTGCATTTATGAGCAAAAAATGCAAACGACCGTAAAAGAACTCGAGGCCGGAGGTACCGCACAAAACTGTGACGAATCACCATCAGAACGACAGGTCGCACGGGGTCGGCGTTGGACAGTCGGTGTCGTACAAACAAAAAGGGAAAAACGAACAGTAATTTTCGGTGAAGTGCGAAGATATATGAATGACAGATGCGAGTTTGGAGAGCGGACTCCAGTCAATAATATGTTTTGGGAGCATTAGCATGGATAGAGGGCGGCAACAGTGGCGATAAATACGTCAGCGCCATGGCCATGTCAATGATATCACAGAAGTGGAAGTGGCTCACTCGACCGCCATTGCCATTGCCACTGCCACTGGAACTGGCACCGTTATTTACACTGGAAAAACTGCCAGTCAAGTACGTTTCTGTGTGCGCGCTGAAGTACGTGTGTGCGGTCTGAGCCGTGGTCCACTACACGGCATCGGTCATCATCGGTATCTCACTCCGAGGACGATAGTCCCAGTGAGGACTCGACAAGAAGTCCTCATAAACAATTATATTTCCTACAACAATGTAGTAGTAGCAGACGTCGCTGATCTCAAAAACATTAAAAACATGGTCATTTAAAAAATAATAGTTTATCTGATTTTAGTGCAATACTACTCGCATCTATTCTAATCATATAAGTGAAACAGTGCTACATTTCAATATGGGAGTGCCGATAGCCGAGCGGTCTAAGTCGTTGGACTTTGGGTCTGAGTTAGAGATAGCGCAGGTTCAAATCCTGTCTGTAACCGTTGCACTTTTTATCAGTACAATCAACCTTGTACTGTATCGACTCTCCCCCTTATTCTGTTTGATAAGATCCTCGCACAGGCCAGTGGCCCATGAGGACGGACAGAAAAAGGCATAAAAGGAGATCGGCTCCTCCTTAAAAAGAAGTTATGGAAACTTTTCACTTAAAAAGATCTACAGTTCTACTTTGACTACTAGGCAAGTTTGAAAGGGAATTTTTAAAAACTATACCTCTTACAATTTAAAAAATCACGATAAATATTCCATTGAAACTTAGTGACGTTTGTTTCTAATTAGCAATAATTATATAATAAATTATATTCTTTCATGATATTCATTGGGTTTTTTCATTAAATCCTTTACGGAAAGGAATTATTATAGTTTAAGAATGAAAGAAACAACAATTCCCTTTTTGACACCTAATGTGAAATATTTAAATTTTAATATACATCGAATATGGAGGATTTCATATCGTTATTGAAAATCTCGATCTGTGTTCACTTCACCAATACTCATATATTTTTAATAATTCAGATACTACTTTATTGCCTAATTAATAATAATTCCCAACTCGTCGAATAAATACAGTAATAAGATATTGACATAACTATACTTATACTTTAATAAATCGTTCCATTCTAATAAATTATAAACAAAGACTCTAGAAATAGTGTAAATGACTTTATGTTGGACTTTCTGTTAGTTGTATATAGCATTTAGATTTAGAAGTGGTAAATATAATTGCTTATCAGAGCAAAATTAAATGTATTAAATATTTCTGATCATACGAGTATTTAAAGTATTAATAAAGATGGAGTTTATAGCGAACACGGTACTTGAAACAGCTTTTATATTACATACTGTTTCTTTTGTATAATGTTGATCCAAATCATATATAAATAAATATGTTTATTTTATGGATTCATTCATTGATTAACATTCTTCAAATTCATTTCTCATTCACCAATACGGGATATTTAACCGAACTCGATAACTCAAAATTCTGATATAACACAATTTTAAAAACTTATGTAATGTTTTCGAGCTAAAAAATATAAAACTGATAAAATTTGTTTCCAAATATAGACTAATGATATTTTTCAGACTCTATACGATTTATACTTCAATACATACAATCCCTGAAATGTAATAAAGGGTTTTGTGGGTTTGTAACTATGACACGGTTTCTCACACTGAAAACAAATTGTAGAATAGAATAGAAATCCAGTAAGACGGTGTACGTTGTCTTTCACAAGTTATGCATTAATTTATTCAGAATAATTAGTCTAATGTCACAAAACCAGCCGTAGCCCGAAAGGATAAAAAGTCTACCCTTTCTTATAGACACAAATAAAAGATGATGGCAAACACCTCTAATGTAACGCGACCGATGTTCTCGATTAAGAAAATGCTGATGACGCGGACAAGAAAAGCTGAAGGCAGGGATACACGTCCCCTCCCGCCTGCTAATGGAGCGTGAAAGCTACGATTCATTAATTACGTTCGACATGTTTTTCTGAGACGACAACCGGAGACGACCATCTGAGGAGAGCAGAGGAAGTGACAACTGATCTGAGACAATCCTGCCACTGGTGTCGAGTGTGTCGCGGCGCCGCGCCGTGTCTAATGGACATGTGCACCGGCTACACCACGAGGTCAACACGACGCGCGGGGTAAGGGATCGGCTTGCCCGGCACTTTTTTCACCGCGGCTCGGATGTAACCGACAAGGCAGTGCTTCAGTGGAAGAGGAACACCGTGTCATTAAACGCAATTCCTAATTAGAATCAGTCCTTAATTACGTGGCTAGGTCGGAAGTGGGGGCGGTCGCCGGTCGTCGGACGGACGGTCGGGCAGGCTGTAGTCCCCCAGTTGTGGCCCATGTGCCTTCCTCCGACACAATGCAACGTTCACTGCCCTATGCAAGTTTTCTGGGAATCTATTTTTGACGTCCTCCGACACAATGCAACGTTCGCTGTCCTATGCAAGTTTTATGGGAATCTATTTTCGACGTCCTCCGACACAATGCAACGTTCACGGTCCTGTGCAAGTTTTCTGGGGATCTATTTTCGAATAAAACTATATCTACAAGGTATGGCGTAGACAGGAAGATGTCTTATTATGATTGCAATCCTAATCAAGAAGCATTTATCTTCATTATGAGCTAAACGTAAATTAAAAAATAAACATTCCATCCTATGTTTTGAAATTGTATAACTAGATCATTGAATCCTTAAAACACAATTAAATCATCACTGGTTTGACTAAATTAGGCTAATCAAACACTGTGCTCGACTAATGTTAGTTAATCTAAGTATTATCACGAAAAACAGCCTTTTCGGAAATATTGTAATTTTGTAAACCTGCAGGACATATGTTTTTAAAAACTACTATTTTAAAGCACTTAATTTAAAATCGTGTAATTAGTGTACATAAAAATTAAAAATTATTGTCCTGACGACTGATATTTCAGCTATTGACTGTATGAACATGTTAATCAAATGTTAGCCAATATTTCTTCACTTTTTCATCAAGAATCCATATTAAGTGATGCAAACTCATATCTACTTCTTTCAATAAAGAAAGGCGAAGAGATACATGAGATAAAGAAAGGTAGAAGGGGTAAACCTATTTTTGCCATTTCGTCCTTTTCAGAATTAATGGCGGGTGCACAACCTAGAGGACAACAATAATCTTCGGTACATACAAAAATAATTCATCTAAAACTTTGAACGGTCGTTTAAAGAAAATGAGAGCCTACCATAGTATCCATACCATACGTTTTATAATACTTGTCATTCTGCTTGAGAAAAAATACTCTATTTTATTGTTTACGTCTTCTTTAACGTAACATCTGTACTTACCTCGTAAATAACCTCCTAAGTCTCAACGTCAGGTTACATTTTTTGGTAAAAGTAATATATGAACAGTCCATACCTAGTAGCAAACAAATTTTCATTCGATCTATTCTACAACACTCGTTCCTTCCATATTTTACTTTATATTACGGCTGAGGGTCTTAACCATAGGTCAAAATGTCAACCATGAAGATATATTGTTATGCTTGGCTGTTGTAAATATATCAATATTACCGCAACCAGAGGAGACTTGTCCATTGGTGAGATGAGAAGTTGACATTATATAGTATCTCATCTTTTCTGGTTTGTACTACGCGTGTTGCGCTGTAGTATAAATAAATAAATATACATATATCTATATATATACATATATTTCTTTGCGTCGTGTTAAAGGGCTTAATAGTTGGCCAAAATAGAAAACCTAAAAATATTTATATTAAATGGCTAGACAGAAGAAGACTGGTGTGGATTGGTGAGATGCGAAGTTGACATGAGACAGTCAACCACCCTCTCTGGTGTGTGCTACATGTGCTGTGCACTAGTAGTTTAGTTTGTGCAGCTCCTAATTGTTCTGGACTTTTATGCGTTCATTGACAATATTTTTACATTTTTATAACCGTGTAAGATAAAAGGCACAAATCACTGAAATACTAAAAAACCTTAAAGGTTTTTTTAAAGTTTTTAGACACTTGAAGATAAAGATAAGTTACATTCTAAAAAATACCGTATTTTACCGTATTACCAAATATAAAGGTGGCAAACATAAAACTTCTGTCATCTTTTCAAATCGTCGGTCATAATAAACTGAGGGTCATGACACAGCACTAATAATAGCAACAAAGGAATTGAGTCAGGTTTCACCAAGTAAGAAATAGACGAGGTACCAAATGTATATTGCGTTAAGGTGGAGGGAACTCTAGTAGTCCTGCCCTAGGTCGGATGTTCCAGGGGACACTCACACGTGTGCGCCACATATGTCACACATGCCAGATGCGCCTCACCCTTCCTTTGATCTCATTAAAATAATACCAGCCAACACAAATCTGATCAAACCAATACAAGGGTACCTTTTACTGTTTTTGTACTGGGAAATAGTGATTAGTTCCAGGAAATTACCCGTAGTTGTATCGTACCATACAAAAACCCAACTATTAGTTTCTTTCGGAAAGAATTCTACGATTACAATTCAAATTATTTATTTTACATCAACATAACGTATTTGATAAATTAGTGTACTTTACAAGTATGTTTGTTTTATTCAGGTTCTCATCGTGAATGGTCCATATGCATTAAAAAATTGTAACCAAGCAGTGGTTTGGACGAAATTATCAACTATATAGTTATTTAAATAGAGATCGAGACGCAATGCAGATATATTTAATGGTGTAAACAGTACGTAATAAAATTAAGGCCATTGCTGCTTAAAATACATTTAGAATACGTTGGTAATGTGATAAGTCCTTGGCATGGAAATGCTATATGGCAGCTCTGATATTTACAATGCCGTCCTCAGTTTGCAATGTCTAATATAAGAGTGGACAGCGATTTCCAGCGACAATAGATGGGATCATATTAGATATTTTTATGTTTGTGGCATACGCTCTTAAATTTGGGAGCACACCAGCAATGAGCGCATGTTTTGCGTCAAAACCTTAACTATTCAACTTCAGCAACCAATGTCCTGAAATTAATGTGGTGTGACAAAACTTTTTTAATGTATCCCATGGCTACAGGACGATGATTCGAGTGACGGGCAGTTCCATAAATAAAAATATATTCTCTTTCAAGAAGTGTTTGCTATAGTGATAGCTAAATAAATGTATAATATTCTACGGAAATCTATAATAATATTATTGTTATAATTTAAAACACAAAAACTCTAACAAATCTGGGTATACCGTAAAGAAAATAATAATGACATTACATTGATAGTACAAACCAAAGTAAAAGTATTGGATAATCAGTTTAGTAAAAAATTTTAAAACTCTAAAGAATATTCAAACCAAACTGTTAATAAGCTAAGGTTAGCGTATAATTTCGAGTTCGCTCCCGGAGGTATAGACAAATATGCAGGCGGATGAATTTATGTGTGATTTGGTACATTTTAAAGCAGGAGACCGATTTTTAATCCATCCGTCAGCATATGTCCGTCTGCTGGTGTGTGCGGGGGCAATGAGTCGTCAAAGTAAAAAATGTCCCAAACATGGCGTTTCAAAAATTCGTGTCGTGTGTCAAAAGGCATTTTGCCACCATTTTATTGGAATCCAAAGAATCATTGTCTTATGTGAATAAAACGTAACCTACTTTTAAATGCCGTAGGGAGTGATTAAAAAATGTTAAATACTAGGTTTTAGCCATGTCGTTTATGGACATTGTTTTTGGGAGTTTCGTGGGAAGAATATTTCCCATTTTTTTGGAAATAGGCAACACAGTTATATCCGCATAAAACGTATTGTTATTGGACTATTAAGCAAATTTAAATGGCCACAGTTGGCCGAAAAACCGTATTTTCCATCGAAATTGAAAAACAAAATAATAGTTGTTCTAAATGCCTCAACAATTCAAACAACTACAGATGGATGATCTTCAATAATATGATTTTGTTTTTCTATTTATGTCTTGAGACAAGTTTGTTTCAAATTTTATCTTTCTAAAACATTGGAAGTTGGAAACACAAAACGCAATTTCAATCTTTTTGGTTGGTTGCAAGATTTAGTTGCTCTCAAATGTGTGTTAGATTTCACATCATTGGAAGACACCGAGAAATTTAA
The DNA here is from genome assembly GCF_021130785.1 of Homalodisca vitripennis. NCBI lineage: Eukaryota > Metazoa > Arthropoda > Insecta > Hemiptera > Cicadellidae > Homalodisca > Homalodisca vitripennis. The sequence goes on along the minus strand of NC_060215.1, from coordinate 16,945,182 downwards.
ACACGAAAACATACTTGTGTGGAACCCTATTTCAATCCCTGATAATTAATCTTCGAGAAAAATAATTGTGTTTTTCAGTCTTTTAGGATATCGGAAAATAAAAAAGAAATCGGAATATATGTGTTCTAGGTGATGCAACCCGTTTGACTACTATGGGTGATAAGACCTTTTTGAAAATACTTTATATTTGTATGTAGAAGATGAGGAATACTTCTTCCAAATTTAAAGTTTCTGGGATATCTGGAAGTTGGATAATTAGTGATGAGTAAGTAAGTTAGGGTTTTTGCCTTTTATAAATAGAGTTAATGTGTTTCAAGAAAACTGTTCAAGATGTTGAATCTCGTAATAATATAAGAAGATTAATATTTTATCCATCCAATTCATCCATCCGTAGTATGTATAAAACATACCTAACTTATGTATCTATTTATTCACGCAAATATTATACAGAAAGTAATGCAGTTTCCATTCTAACTGTACGAGTATATTCTATAATAAAGCAGTGGAAGAGACCCAAATAAATTAGCATGAGATTATCAACATCGCTTTTTATGGTACATAACCAAACTAATAAAAATAATAAATCGCAACATAAAGTGATAAATGAACATCACCCATCTATATAATAAATAGATGGACGGCAATGCAACCGTCGGTGTGGACTAGTTGGAGTGGACGCGACTGTACTCAGTAACCCACTGTTCTGGACATGATTTTCCTTGACCAATAACACATAGTAATGCGAAGCGCACATTCACTGGCGCCTGTCACAGGGGTCTAGCTCTAATGCGATATAACTTCACGGACCGTGGCACGGCACTGAATATTATAGCTGCCGTGCCATGCCAAACCGTACCGTCCTCCTTCACGGACCGTGGCACGACACTGAATATTGTAGCTGCCGTGCCGTGCCGTGCCAAATCGTACCGTGCCCCTTCACGGACCGTGGCACGGCACTGAATATTGTAGCTGCCGCGCTGTGCTGTAACAAACCGTACGTCCCCATTTACGGACCGTGGCACGACACTGAATATTGTAGCTGCCGTGCCGTGCCGTGCCAAATCGTACCGTGCCCCTTCACGGACCGTGGCACAGCACTGAATATTGTAGCTGCCGCGCTGTGCCGTGCTAAATCGTACCGTGCCCCTTCACGGACCGTGGCACGGCACTGAATATTGTAGCTGCCGCGCTGTGCTGTAACAAACCGTACGTCCCCATTTACGGACCGTGGCACGACACTGAATATTGTAGCTGCCGTGCCGTGCCGTGCTAAATCGTACCGTGCCCCTTCACGGACCGTGGCACGGCACTGAATATTGTAGCTGCCGCGCTGTGCTGTAACAAACCGTACGTCCCCATTTACGGACCGTGGCACGACACTGAATATTGTAGCTGCCGTGCCGTGCCGTGCTAAATCGTACCGTGCCCCTTCACGGACCGTGGCACGGCACTGAATATTGTAGCTGCCGCGCTGTGCCGTAACAAACCGTACGTCTCCATTTACGGACCGTGGCACGACACTGAATATTGTAGCTGCCGCGCCGTGCCGTGCCAAACCGTACCGTCCCTCTTCACGAGTCGTGGCACGACACTGAATATTGTAGCTACCGCACCGCGCCGTGCCAAACCGTACCGTCCCTCTTCACGGGCCGTGGCACGACACTGAATATTGTAGCTACCGCGCGCCATGCCGTGCCAAATCGTACCGTGGCCCTGCACGGACCGTGGCACGGTACTGAATATTGTAGCTACCGCGCCGTGCCGTGCAAACCGTATATCATAATTTTATTTCTCTGCAGGATCTTTAAACAACTTTCAGACATTTTGTTACACTGCTTATAATGTTAAAATTCGTTCCATAAACATTTTTTATAATGATAGGAATATTTATTTAAAGGCCGTTTTTGTAAAACGATAAACAGCGGACTGCTACAATTTTAATTGGCTTTTTTCATTTCTAATTGTTATGTTTTTATTGGTGTAGCAACCGATCACCAAATCAACCAATGTTGTGTGTTAAATTTAATCTGTGTAGTTATGCTATGATGGTATTGAACCGTATTATATTCTGGCGAACTCGTAAAGAACTTGTAATTATAATGAGTATAAGCTTAAGTATGTAATATTGATGTATGAGATTAATTGCAATGTTACGGTGATGCTGACTAACATGTGACAACATAAACGTCTTATTATTCCATTAGTAAATTGATGCCCGCTTCAATGAGCTAATAGCGTGTAATACGAGATCAGGCTACATACGTCATCAGTCATAAACACATTAATATGAACCACGGAGAGGATTTCAAGTTTTACTTCGCATAAAATAAAGTAGTTGTATATCACAATACAACGTAACAATCTTTGCGAGGTCCAATGTGTAATTTCCAATCTATAGCTCATTTCATTATTGACAGATGAGACATTTTTACATCCTCCAAAATTTGAGAGGGGATATCCTAGGAAAATAAATATTGTGTGAGACTAATGGGTTATATGCTTCAACGACGCTTAGCCTAATTCCAAAGTTGGATATCAAGTATTTTAAAACTCACTCTTGTAAATGGAGTTATTTTGCCATATGAATACATTTAAATTACTTTTTATTAAATTGGGTTTCATTTCAGTGCTGACATAATAAAAGTTCCGGTGAAATGCAGAGGGTACTACAACGTAAGAGTACGCTAAAATCAAACAATATCACCGTATTTTAAGTCACCATAAAATTATGTTTTACGTGTTGGGATGGATATGTCTCATGTTTTGTTTAAATCTGTTTAAAATATACTAAGTTGTTTACAAATAGTATTACCGTGAAATTTTCTCGTTGTCAAAATGGTAGGCTACCCATACGACTTATGTAATCATATTCGCCAATACTCAGCTACATCTCATGGACTGACATGCACCATAATCGTACTCAGAGGTCCTCGAATAGAAATGAGGCTTTAAGACAATTCCAATGGTTTTTTTTTTTTTTTTTTTTTTTTTTTTTTTTTTTTTTTTTTTTTTTTTTTTTTTTTTTTTTTTTTTTTTTTTTATTAACAGAGGGCCAGGTTTCCCAGGCCTGGTAGTTGCCTCTCAGCCATCCGGCTTATTGTGCACCCTCTCCCAGGTTTAAGCTGTATCAAAACCCAGGCCTTTACAAAACCATGAGATCTTCTGAACAATGCTTTCCTGTTCCAACCCCGGACAGGTTTGCGTTTGCTCTGTAATGGCGGACATTCAAATATGACGTGTTTGGCTGTTTCGTCAGCCTCGCCACATTTCCTGCACAGTGTTTCCTGAACTGGAATATCTATTCTGTTCAGGTGACTTCGGAATATCCAATGACCTGTAATAAAACCAGCCACCTTTCGGATCTCCGTTCTACTCATTCTAAGGGCATCTGCTGCAATGTTCCTTGATGGTCCCTTGAGCATCCGCTTTGCTTCTACATTCCCCTCAGTATTTCTCCAATGTTGTAGGCTAGGTGTTTGTTAACCATCCACGTGGTAACTGATCTACGTGCTAAGTTATATGAGACCCCACACGTTGGTTCAGGACCGGTAAGAGGACAGTTGGCTCCCAAGTTAGCGCAACTGTCTGCCCCTTCATTACCTGTGATTCCTCTATGTCCAGGCACCCAAGTTAGAATAACTTTATTGGTTTTCGCCAGCAATTTCATGACCTTATGGCAATCCCAGACTGTCTTCGAATTATAGTCATGGTTGGCCTAGGCCTGCTCTCCGAGTTAATGTAGATGGTTTTGCCTTTGTAGCCCCTTTCCACATTAACTCTTGCACATTTTGCAAGGGCTGTAACTTCAGCCTGAAAGACAGTTGCCAGTTTACCTAGGCTAAAGCTTAAGTTAACCCTAGATCTGGCTCCCCAGACCCCTGCCCCAGTACCCTTCAAAGTCTTTGACCCGTCCGTGTACCAGGTTAGAGCCTTCTTCATGTAGTCAGGCTCACCTTTTGACCATTCCTTCCTTTCAACAATGTTGACTTGAAATGGTTTTTCCCAGTTCGTAACCTTTGCCATTCTGTCAGACATCATTTCTAGAATATCCAGTTTGAGAATGTCAACTATCTTGGAGTGCTTACTAGCATGGTGATGATGCCAGTTCCCATTGCACTTCAGTCTGTAGGCAGCCATCCTAGCCTCTCCTATGACGAATATGTCTAGGGGTGGATTTCAATGCTTGGTCAGATTCCGTTATATGCCCCCAACGCCTAAACTTTTTTCAATGAACTTAGAACGTTATAAAACGATGTATTTGAGTAACAGAACTAACATTCCATCAATCAACAAGCATTTCCAGGTATTGCGATCGGTATTGTTGTCGCTGATATCTTATCTTTCTCGAGAATCCCGATTACGGCAGGCTGCGCGGCATCAAATGATTATTTTTTGCACGGTACATAATTGCCTTTCCATTACAATTCAATTTATATTTCTGATCAGCCCCTCTAGAATTTGATATTTTACTGATAGGTACTATCTCGAGGGATGTTTTTCTTTCGGTGCTGCCCCGCGCTGATGACCGGAGGCACTCGCATTTTGGGTGGCGGAGTGTGATCTAGAATGAAAACGAGTTTTGTGCGTTTTTTTCAATAAAGAGTTTAGTTTTTGTTTGGTAATGTTTGTTTTTGTTGAATTTTTGTGTTTGGAGAAATGTAGGGGTATGGTCGATATAATACGTAAGTACCCTTTTTTCTTAGCTAGTAACCAATTGTAATTCATTATAATAATCCGTAAATGAAAGATTAGCATTGGGGGCATGATGTTAGTTCTGTTACTCAACTACATCGTTTTATAACGTTCTAAGTTCATTGAAAAAAGTTCAAGCGTTGGGGGCATATAACGGAATCTGACCCAGTGCTTAATGTTAGTTTTAGAGATATCGTGCGGTCAGACGGAGGGAAATCAATTTTCTTCTGTCCAACGAAAAAACAAAGGAACTTAACTAAAGCTCAGCCAATAAAGGAATAGATAATAGTCGTGATCACGGAGTGAGACGTTCAACCTAGGCTTAGTCATCGGATGTGTTATAAATCGAGGCACAGTCGTGATAGATCTACCGGGGGTGGTTCTCAGGACGGGCGTCCCTCCTGCGCCTTACCGCCGTCAAACCCGAGCATGCAATTTTCTAATTTGTCAAAACAAAGGAAAGATAGACGGCAGGGTGACGGGGCCGATCGGAAGATAGGCTATTGATTTCCGTGAAGACGTGGCACGAACACGTGTTCTACGACTACCGTCACCACGGTGCTGCGCGTCACCGCACCATACCACGCCGCGCCGCACTGCACCTCGCCCCTTTTAGTCCAGATTAAAGATGAGAGATAGGCGCGTGTTGCGCCGCCACACGATACACGGCTCTATTGGGAAATATTCGGTTATGCTTTTAATAAAGGCTAATTGGTAGTTTTTCATGATGAGGAATCAGAGATGGAGTAGCGATACTATCGGGGAGTGGACACACGCCACACCACGACTCTCTGACATCACACTACTCGGCACTCGTGCTATAGTACACACATTAGCGTATGGCACAGGTGTACAACATGTAGGTAGGTGGCCGTCACCGAGGCACGTGATAACCGCCAATACACGGTCTTGTTAATGCGCCGCTCCGCTACCGCGTTACCATCAACAATATCGGCCTGCCACCTTAAAGTGCGGAGGCCAACACCACTAGATATTAAATTTACACTTCTCAATATTTGATAATTTATTAGTTGTACGGTGTAAGAGAAAAAGCCAATTTTGCATCGTATGACAATGCAACAAATTCTTCGTAATTTCTCTAAGAAAGGAATCGATCATCAGTTACGCTAATGGAGGGAAGGTGTGAAATAGGAGATTTGCAGCGTACCCAAATAGACGACGTTAGCATAGTTGCACTGTTTCTCATGAGACAGGTGGAAATAACAAACACTTGTATTGTTTCCGACCGACGTAGACTACGAGATCGCAGTTATATTGTTTCCGCCCAGATAGACTAACAGAACACACAGCTATATTGTTCTCGGCCCACATATACTGTAACACACAGTTATATTGTTTTACCCACGTAGACTACGAGATCGCAGTTATATTGTTTCCGCCCAGATAGACTAACAGAACACACAGCTATATTGTTCTCGGCCCACGTATACTGTATCACACAGTTATATTGTTTCCGACTCACGTAGACTACGAGATTGCAGTTATATTTTTTCGCCCAGATAGACTAACAGAACACACAGCTATATTGTTCTCGGCCCACGTATACTGTAACACACAGTTATATTGTTTTACCCACGTAGACTACGAGATCGCAGTTATATTGTTTCCGCCCAGATAGACTAACAGAACACACAGCTATATTGTTCTCGGCCCACGTATACTGTATCACACAGTTATATTGTTTCCGACCGACGTAGACTACGAGATCGCAGTTATATTTTTTCGCCCAGATAGACTAACAGAACACACAGCTATATTGTTCTCGGCCCACGTATACTGTATTACACAGTTATATTGTTTCCGACCGACGTAGACTACGAGATCGCAGTTATATTGTTTCCGCCCAGATAGACTAACAGAACACAAAGCTATATTGTTCTCGGCCCACATATACTGTAACACACAGTTATATTGTTTTACCCACGTAGACTACGAGATCGCAGTTATATTGTTTCCGCCCAGATAGACTAACAGAAAACACAGCTATATTGTTCTCGGCCCACGTATACTGTAACACACAGTGATATTGTTTCCGACCGACGTAGACTACGAGATCGCAGTTATATTGTTTCCGCCCAGATAGACTAACAGAACACACAGCTATATTGTTCTCGGCCCACGTATACTGTAACACACAGTTATACTGTTTCCGACCCACGTAGACTACGAGATCGCAGTTATATTGTTTCCGCCCAGATAGACTAACAGAACACACAGCTATATTGTTCTCGGCCCACGTATACTGTAACACACAGTTATACTGTTTCCGACCCACGTAGACTACGAGATCGCAGTTATATTTTTTCCGCCCAGATAGACTAACAGAACACACAGCTATATTGTTCTCGGCCCACATATACTGTAACACACAGTTATATTGTTTTACCCACGTAGACTACGAGATCGCAGTTATATTGTTTCCGCCCAGATAGACTAACAGAACACACAGCTATATTGTTCTCGGCCCACGTATACTGTAACACACAGTTATATTGTTTCCGACCGACGTAGACTACGAGATCGCAGTTATATTGTTTCCGCCCAGATAGACTAACAGAACACACAGCTATATTGTTCTCGGCCCACGTATACTGTAACACACAGTTATACTGTTTCCGACCCACGTAGACTACGAGATCGCAGTTATATTGTTTCCGCCCAGATAGACTAACAGAACACACAGCTATATTGTTCTCGGCCCACGTATACTGTAACACACAGTTATACTGTTTCCGACCCACGTAGACTACGAGATCGCAGTTATATTTTTTCCGCCCAGATAGACTAACAGAACACACAGCTATATTGTTCTCGGCCCACATATACTGTAACACACAGTTATATTGTTTTACCCACGTAGACTACGAGATCGCAGTTATATTGTTTCCGCCCAGATAGACTAACAGAACACACAGCTATATTGTTCTCGGCCCACGTATACTGTATCACACAGTTATATTGTTTCCGACCGACGTAGACTACGAGATCGCAGTTATATTTTATCGCCCAGATAGACTAACAGAACACACAGCTATATTGTTCTCGGCCCACGTATACTGTATTACACAGTTATATTGTTTCCGACCGACGTAGACTACGAGATCGCAGTTATATTGTTTCCGCCCAGATAGACTAACAGAACACACAGCTATATTGTTCTCGGCCCACGTATACTGTAACACACAGTTATATTGTTTCCGACCGACGTAGACTACGAGATCGCAGTTATATTGTTTCCGCCCAGATAGACTAACAGAACACACAGCTATATTGTTCTCGGCCCACGTATACTGTATCACACAGTTATATTGTTTCCGACCGACGTAGACTACGAGATCGCAGTTATATTGTTTCCGCCCAGATAGACTAACAGAACACAAAGCTATATTGTTCTCGGCCCACATATACTGTAACACACAGTTATATTGTTTTACCCACGTAGACTACGAGATCGCAGTTATATTGTTTCCGCCCAGATAGACTAACAGAACACACAGCTATATTGTTCTCGGCCCACGTATACTGTAACACACAGTTATATTGTTTCCGACCGACGTAGACTACGAGATCGCAGTTATATTGTTTCCGCCCAGATAGACTAACAGAACACACAGCTATATTGTTCTCGGCCCACGTATACTGTAACACACAGTTATACTGTTTCCGACCCACGTAGACTACGAGATCGCAGTTATATTGTTTCCGCCCAGATAGACTAACAGAACACACAGCTATATTGTTCTCGGCCCACGTATACTGTAACACACAGTTATACTGTTTCCGACCCACGTAGACTACGAGATCGCAGTTATATTTTTTCCGCCCAGATAGACTAACAGAACACACAGCTATATTGTTCTCGGCCCACATATACTGTAACACACAGTTATATTGTTTTACCCACGTAGACTACGAGATCGCAGTTATATTGTTTCCGCCCAGATAGACTAACAGAACACACAGCTATATTGTTCTCGGCCCACGTATACTGTATCACACAGTTATATTGTTTCCGACCGACGTAGACTACGAGATCGCAGTTATATTGTTTCCGCCCAGATAGACTAACAGAACACACAGCTATATTGTTCTCGGCCCACGTATACTGTAACACACAGTTATATTGTTTCCGACCGACGTAGACTACGAGATCGCAGTTATATTGTTTCCGCCCAGATAGACTAACAGAACACACAGCTATATTGTTCTCGGCCCACGTATACTGTATCACACAGTTATATTGTTTCCGACCGACGTAGACTACGAGATCGCAGTTATATTTTTTCGCCCAGATAGACTAACAGAACACACAGCTATATTGTTCTCGGCCCACGTATACTGTATCACACAGTTATATTGTTTCCGACCGACGTAGACTACGAGATCGCAGTTATATTGTTTCCGCCCAGATAGACTAACAGAACACACAGCTATATTGTTCTCGGCCCACATATACTGTAACACACAGTTATATTGTTTCCGACCCACGTAGACTACGAGATCGCAGTTATATTGTTTCCGCCCAGATAGACTAACAGAACACACAGCTATATTGTTCTCGGCCCACGTATACTGTATCACACAGTTATATTGTTTCCGACCCACGTAGACTACGAGATTGCAGTTATATTTTTTCGCCCAGATAGACTAACAGAACACACAGCTATATTGTTCTCGGCCCACGTATACTGTAACACACAGTTATATTGTTTCCGACCTACGTAGACTATGACAGTGAGATGACAGTTATATTGTTTCCCATCTAGATAAACTTCGAGAACACAGTTATATTGTTTCCACCCATATGGATTAAGACAAAACACAGTTATATTGTTTCTGCCCAGATAGACAAAGAGAACACACAGTAATATTGTTTACGACCCGGATAGAGTACAAGAACACAGTTATATTGTTTCCACTCAGATAGACAAAGAAAGCACACAGTTATACTGTTTCCGGCCCTGATATACTATGACAACACACATTTATATTGTTTTCGACCCACATAGACTACTTTAACACGCAGTTATATTGTTTCCTGCCCAGATAAACTACGAGAACACAGTTGAACTGTGTCTGAGGAGATTTAGTGCAATAGCATACCTTTGTTATGTCTCCAAACAAAAAAGTCTATTTCAGTTTCAGGCTGGCCGTGTAATAACTAATAATAACGTGTCTAACGGTTATTTATGCGTGTATCAACGCATATGATGAAAGCTAAATGCTATCATCCATGATAAATCACATTACATTTTTAACCTTCCACTCTCTCATATTAATTTTTACTAAAATTAGTGCGGCTGACGATCCTTTCTTGAGTTACGTTTTAACAGGTTTCCGCTGCAATTTATTATGATCGTCTAATTAATTTATTTCAATCTTATAAGTTATTATTGTAACTTTTCTCTGATAAAAGTAAATGCATGGTTAATAACCTGGGACATAATGAACGCCCCACTTCAAATGTAATGCAGCTTTCTTTCTATTTGTAGAAAAGACTGACTTCTGTATGGTGGTTTGAAGGACAACATTATTGTTACGGAAGTTTACATCTATCTGTTCTTTATAACTCAGTGTTGAGCACTCATCAGGATTTTTGCTTATCACACCTGAAACACAACACCAAGATAAAAAATATCTGTTTGTTTTATCGATGCGTACAGAGTACTATCTAAGCTAAGCTAGATGAGGTTACTTCATTGCATTTCATGTTTTAATTTCATATATTTTGTAGTCTGTATTTTTTACTAACCAAACATATGTGTACATATGTGTGTGTGTGTGTGTGTGTGTGTGTGTGTGTGTGTGTGTGTGTGTGTGTGTGTGTGTGTGTGTGTGTGTGTGTGTGTGTGTGTGTGTGTGTGTGTTTTAAATAATAGTATCAATTTACTGATCAATTTAAGTATCATCTTTTTATAGCGTTTAAAATTTAGTTAGAATTCTATTTCACTTCAAAAGTTACCTGCAGTACTAAATATATAAACCTGCAATTGTATATTATTCAATATCCTCCATGACCAGCGATACCATCACATATCGCGTGGCTGCTGCTAGGATGGGTAACCGCTCAGTGATCCTGTCCTTGCAAGCAGCCCACCTGCCCGGCCATTGGTGGTTGTTCGGAAGTCACCTTTAAGCCGTTGGGCCCAGGTTAATTGTAAAATAGGGCTTCCTAGTAATAATTTCGGCTGGTATAATAAGACATCTTTACTTTACCATCAAGCACACAAAATATGCTGACATTTATTCCGAACTATATCAATCATTATTGTAATATAGACGAATAATTATATAGAATAAGTGCCCGTATAAAATAAATAGCTGTACTTAATGTATGTCTTCAACACACCTACTATATACTTAGGCGGAACACACATTATGTATCAAGTAATGTCGACTAAGATGAAAGACGACGCAAGTTCTGCTATCAGATTCCAGGCTAATCATTTAATCAATATCTAGGCGATCCATTCATCATAGCTTTTACCTGTGCCAAGCTCTCGCCTTGATGACTTCGTGTTTTGCTCGATTCGACGACAATTTGGGATATGTGGAACAAAAAGCGAAGGTCCGAGTGTCGGTCGTGGCTGGACTCAATTTCACGGTCATTCGGCAGACGTGTGGGGTGAGTATCAATGTGGTCCACATTCGAACACGTTTATTTATCGACAATATTGTTTTTGCCCGGCCCTCCCCATCCAAGCCCAACGGCCTGTAGGCAAAACAAGCTATTTATCGGCGATTGTCATCAACTATGTCAACTTCTGCCTTCCTCCTCTTTTGTTTGGCTGTTGTTAAATATTTCTAGTTCGCCGACCCCGCTCGACATTTTACCGCAGTTTCCAAAAGTGAATATTTCGCCATCATACATGTTTCAGATTAACAAATATTTATTAAAAATGTATAATTGGTATGTGTAAATATTTAGAAATTCCTTTCCAGACATAACAAGTGGAAACAAATTGAACGATAATACGCTGACCGCATTTACTTAAAGAAATTTAGTTTTAATTAAGAAAATATAACAAAAAACATCTTGTAAGTATTTTAAAAATACAATTAAAATTAAAATTGTACAGCTTTAAGTATTATTCGATTGTATATTTGGAAGGTATGATTACATTAGTTTATTCGTTAAAGAATTAGCCAACACCACAAGTTTAAAAAAATCAGACTTTGACTAACAACAAACTGCATTTGGATCATATGTCGACAACACATTATTTATAAATTCTAAGAAAATTACTAACTTAGGAAATAATTAGGGGTTCAGGACCAGTGACGTAATTACAAAGAGTGCTTCAGACAAACCCAAAAAGAGTTCCGGTGGGGAATTGAGGCATAAATACAAATTTTATTGACAATTGTATTGGAGAAAAAAGTTTAATGAGAGCTGATTGTATTTGCACTACACTAAAAACAAACTGGTAAATATTCCTGCAAGAATAATTTAAGGAGTTATTTAAGCGGTGTATGAACAATAAAGCAGTAAAGGCAAATCGGACGAAAGTAAAGTTATTAAAAATGAAGTAAAGTTGTGATCCTAAAGAAAGTGTGAACTTAAAGTAGTTTTAACCCTATTTTCTTGGATGCGAGAACCAAATTTCACTAAACAAGCATTCAACCTGGTATAATGAAATCCGTAGTGACATTTCCCCTTAGTAAACGATCTATCGTCAGCCACGATAGGTTTAGACAGGGTTATAAATACATGTTGTCATCGGTCATTACATTTACCTTGAACACTTATACCCAAAGGTCAGACATAAATAAAATTGTAAAAGTGTTATTTAACGAGTAAGAGACCCTTGTGACCGATCATCATTTTCAGACCAGCTTGGTCTTATTACGTTGGCTAAAACCGATCACTTCAGATCATCTTTGTGTAAATTAACACCATATGTCAAACAAATCATCACGTTTATAATAAGTGTACCTTTTACTGTAGCAATACTAAGCATATAGCAAATTAAAATAAATGGGAGGAAAGGAACACTGGCTTAAACTATGAACCGTGTTCGGATACAGATGCTACCGCCATCAGAGGTATCATTATACACGCTATTCATGGCTAAAACTTATCACTTCAGATCATCTTTGTTGAAACTAACACCATATACCAAAACCTCATCATGTTTATAAGTGATGTACGTTATACTGCAGCAATACTATGAAGATAGAATTTTTTAAGTCAGAAAATAAACAAAAAAGAGATGAAGCATTAGCTTAAAGTAAAAACCGTATTCGGATACAGAAGCTACCGCCATCAGATGTATCATATACACGCTAGTCATAACTAAAACTGATCACTTCAGATCATCTTTGGGTAAATTAACACCAGATATTAAAAACTCTTCACGTTTATAAATGGTGAACATTTTATTACAGCAATACTAGACATAGCATTTTAAAAAATAACAGAAAAGAAACAAAGAGAGAGAAGGAAAATTGGCTTCAAGTATAAAGCGCATTCGGAGACAGAATCTACCGCCATCAGAGGTATTGTATACATGCTAGAGTAATGGCTAAAACTTATCACTTAAGATCATCTTTGGGTAAATTAACACCAGATATTAAAAACTCTTCACGTTTATAAATGGTGAACATTTTATTCCAGCCAATACTAGACATAGCATTTTAAAAAATAACAGAAAAGAAACAAAGAGAGAGAAGGAAAATTGGCTTCAAGTATAAAGCGCATTCGGAGACAGAATCTACCGCCATCAGAGGTATTGTATACACGCTAGTCATGGCTAAAACTTATCACTTAAGATCATCTTTAGGTAAGCTATCACCAGATGTTTTATAAGTGATGTACGTTTTATTACAGAAATACTAAAAATATAGCAATTTTAAAAAATGACAAAAAAAAGAGGGAACATTGGCTTAAAGTATAAAGCGTGTTCGTCGTGGACAGAAGCACCGCCATCAGAGGTATCATATACACGATGGAGTCACATGCACAGTAGTAGATTGTATCGCTAATACCAGTATGATATTCAAATTGACGCAATTAATTTCTATAGATCACTACAATGGGGTGAATAATGACACAGCAGATGAGTAGTGCAGCGACCGGCTATAACTCTAACTGGCCGGCGCTCTTCTAGCGATGGGGCGGTAGACATTGTGTCACTGCTATTGATGGGGCCGCATGTCCGCTATCGTGCTGGGCTTGAAACAAAACTGCTGCGGTGAGTAGCCATCAAGAAATTACTTTTTTTCCCACACAACACAGTCACGTGGAGAAATAGTTCGGAATAAGGGCAGGATCCATATGTTTTTCTACTGCGACCAATTGAATTCGAATTAGGTCAAAGCCCAGTGAATTCCACGTCCTAAAGATCTAAAGATAAATTTTGTTGAGGCATTTTTTAGTTTTGAAGTGGTACCTTTGAAGTGAGATCTGCATTAAGAGCACTATATAATTTAAGTATCAATTTGAAAGTTCTTTTTTAATAATGTGGCTCTGCACTAATGTAGTTTAATTAAATAATAGTTTAACTTATTCATCCCTCAATGACAAGGCGCATTAGTTTTAAATTTTACCCAAAATAAATACATAGTTTTTAAATATGATTACTGAATTGATTTACTGCCATTATCTAACATTCTATGGGTTTTGTATCTAGAACCGTTTAAACCATACCCATTTAGTTTAGACTACATTTTCATTTTTAGGCTAAAATATAGATATCAGTATAGATATCATCACTGTTTATCCTTGAGGATCAGCAGGTGAGTCCAGTCCACATGATCTAATTTCATTACCTCTTTTAAGAAATTATAGAACACACTCTCTACTAGAAAATCAGGGTTTATCTTATATGTATAGTTTTGTACTCTACACTAACTTCATAACTCTTGGTAATGATCATACTTCAGTTTTAAATCATACTATATTGGTAATAACGAATATCTAAGATGGGGTAAACCAGTACGAGAAACCACATTAAGAATAAAAAAAAAACACTTTTTCATAAAGATTTTTCATGATTAAATTTTATATTCATACCTTTATTTTCTTAATTTAGGTGTAGCTTTTAGTGATGTCACATATACATTACAGTTGCGCCAAATTAGTACCAAAAGGAACAAGATCTTACACGATTCTAGAGCTAAGATCTACCAAATAATGTAACTAGGCCTAGGCACGCTTGAAACGATGACGTTTAGAAGCTTATTTAGCGTGAAGCAAATTAGCAGTATAGAAAAATATTTTTTAGACGATTTGGGTTTGTGAAATTTCGTAATTTATGTAATCTATTTTCTGAATATTAAATTCATATTTATTTATGAACAAACAAATTTCACAGCTACACAAGGTTAGGTGACATGCAATAAAAATCTGATTTCTGAGTGCATTTATTGCATCGTATTTATATGAAACTATTAAATCTACATAGTCCATGCCCGGGATTCCGGGGCCATTTTAACACAATTAATTCTATTTTATAAAAATTAAATTCAAATTTTTCTATGTGTAAATTTTAATATGGCAATTAAAAGTTTTGTAATTGGTCAACTTAACTTTCAGATATTTCTAATAAAAATATGAATTCAGCTTTTTTGATACTTAAAAATGACCAGTGTTAGTACCAAATTGGTAAAATAAAACACATTCTGTATAAATATAATCCATAAATTCCACAATGTGCGCCTAAGATGAAACTAAAGATGTGATAAAATTAATGGGCTTTTAATCTATGCCCTGGTATCGACCCGGTGTCACGCCAATGGTCAACACATCTCCATGCGACCTCTCCATTTATTACAGCTTGACTCATAATTATAATCTCTATTAATACAGTCTTGCGTTATAAATGACTCGCTATCGGAACATTTATTTCCCATGCAAATTCCTGTTCCATGTACACCGTTTGAATTCATTACACTCTGCGTACATATGAATCAGGTTTGGTGTAAGTGGGTGCTAGATGTACACTCACGCACCTCCAGCACCTTCGTAAGACATAACACGCTAGAATATTGTCGTTTCGCTGTGTAGCTGACCTATGCATCTACTTTAACATCCGATATAATAACAATAGTATATATTTGTCTTAAAATCACCTTTTAAACTTGTTATCACATTTTAGGTTAGAAGCAAGACCACTTAACAATGAGAATAACTGACATTAAAAACGTTAAACCTATCAATTTATTTTTATATCCATTTAGGCCATTATTTTACGTAATCTATTTTACAATCAGTAACATTGCACCAATCAAGGAAGGATTTTACAGTCCGTTAATCTGAGATAATTTTATTTAAATGTTTGTTTAATTAAAATTTTGTTTAAAACTAGTTGACTGAAAGTTGTATTTATAGTTAAAAAACCCCCTATTTTAGTTTTAAATTTTAAAAACTTTTTTTTAAAAACTGAATTATCGAACATAGCCAGAATAACCATATTTAAAGTTATATTTTTGCTGTTTGTTTCTATGCAAGTTTATCACAATTTTGTTTGTGATTACATTTTTAAATTTGTACATTTAATTTGATGCTGTATAGTGAAAGTGCGCAGAAGTCTAGACAGTTTAGATATTTTCTGAGTACGATCTAATGATTGAATTTTAACACGAGAATTTAACTCCACACATACATGGTCTCTAGTACTGATAGAGTTCTAAATGTTCCAACTCACCCGGAAGCTGAAGTATACATTTAGCTTCAAACTGACCTACACTTTTTTTCAAATGAAAGCAAAAATCTTTCCTTTTGATTCCGATTTTTTTTAGATTTCACGATTTTAAATTAATTTGAGGACGATTAAGTTATTTTTAGAGTTTTAGACAAACTTCGTTTGTCGCATAACATGGTTTTAGGTTACCAGGACAACGTCATAGGCTTACATAAACTTCATTGGCTATAGCAAATGACGCAGTGTAGCGTGTACTACGGTTATCGCGAGATAACCGAATCAAGCAACGTCGAGCGTGGCTGCTGCTTGGATGAGTGACCGCTAAACGATCCTGTCCTTGCAAGCAGTCCGGTCCCCAGGTTGTGTTAGAGAGGGCTTCTTAGCCCTAACTTCACCTGAAAAAAATAAGACAATAGGTAGTTTAATTATTACTTTCTGGATTGTGCTTTTGCAGCATGGTACAGATTAAAAAAAGAGTGGAATGAGTACAGACCCTTGGGGTAGGCCGTTCAAAAAATATTATTCAGTTATTCGCAACATCCGGATTGTGTAAGCGTTAAATTCCCGTTTAAAGAAATCATGAAGATAGAAAGTTATCTGTGGTCAGCTCCAACAAAAATCGTAGGCACCAAAGTGATAATTTAAAGGTTCTCGTATTTATTCAATTTAATTATTCGTATTACCTAATTATAATTATGACTCATGTGATGAAATTGTATATATCCATAATATACTTTAATAGGTTTTATTTCCTAATAGAACAATGCTATCATTCTCTATCCTGGAAAACAGAAAAACATTATTTCATAATTATAGTTACAATATTAGAGTTTATTTTACAATGGTAATGGGGTGAGAAATTTCAGCCAGTAGGAAAACGCTCGATCAACGACCACATTCAATCTAGACAATTATCTCATAAATGGTTTTAAGAGCCTTATGTGACATTTTGTGGAAGAGATAACACGTATAATGACTTTAGTAATGATTTAATTGCACGGTCGTTTTATTAGATACCATTTTTAGAAATGAATTCTCCTTTGGTTCCGTTTTTGTTTTGTTTCGTGTAAGATCAAGAAGCTCAACCGTAAAACGATCTTATATAAAAGTGGATAACGCAACGAGTATTGGCATTCAGCTAAAGTGTTTGTAAGCGATAGAGACGGGTGGGGGTGAAGTGGGGGTGGGGTGACAAGTAACAACCGGGTAGACACCCATTGACAACTCTTGATTGATGCAGGTTCGAGAAAACAGGCTATTAATCGAGAATCTTGGAAGCAGCTCGATAATGAAATGTAATAGGTAGGCCGGCGCAGGGTGTGTTTTATTTATCTAATTAGGTTCCATCTATCATATACGTCAGTAGCGTCCGACCGGGCATCGATCTTACTCTCCGGTGTTCACGCTTGCTTCTGACACGGTGCCCCCCAAGTCGTCCATCTATAACCTGACGAGTCGATAGGACGGGACTACTGTGCGAGCCGCTCCGCGCCGCTCCGCTCCGACCCGGACCACCGGTCTCCGTCCGATAAATAACAATCCTCTCTGCATCTATCAAACCCCGTCTCATTTTCCCTACTTAATATTAATGCACAATAACCCGACGGTAACCACTCTGTCTCTGAAGTGTGTGGCATTCCGATGTCACCGACTGCCAATTGCTTCCCGCCGCGATCCTCGCTTTGATGGCCAGACTTTGACACGGGATTCTTCAGACAATAATAGCTATTCTTTAAGTTATCGTTCCTCCAAGGATCGGTGAATGTAGATGTAGTCTCTTGTCTATGAATACTACATATGAAGTCTCTTTAAAAACGGTTAAAATTTATTTAGAGTGGATGCAAACTGAAAATCCGCATGGCCAGCAAAAATTACTAACGGTTCACAGAAAAAATTGTTTTTATCCTAGGAAAATCAATGTATACTAATACCTCAATGTGTTCAAAGTATTATTAGGCGATAATTAAGTAAAACGTATATATTTAAGTGATATAATGACTTTAAAAATTGTAATTAATTAAAATTGTAAAATATAATACAGAGAATAAATGGTATTAATACTTTAGTTGGGTTTGGTGACTACAGACATACTTTTTATCAGTTTGGATGATTGCTTGGTCCATTTTTCTTATTAAATATATAATTTTCATATGAAAATTTAATTTATTTAAGTACTACGTTTCATCCTTCTTACGCGCTCGCTCCTTTATAAGTTTCACGTAATCACGAATTAGTCTAAACTCGTCGACGGGTTCAAATGCAGGGATTGGAGTGGTTTTCTGGGAATCAGGAAGAAACATGCAGTAGTAGCAATCCAACAATTAAAAATGACGATTAAAAACTATGTTACAACAATCTTTAAGTGCAGATTAAAGAGGTCATAATTTAATACATTTATTATAATTTAACATAATTTGAGATTTGAATTCAGTCAAGTTTCTAATGTATTAGAACAGAAAATGAATAAAACGGATATGAGTAATGTTAGATTAAGATAAAAAATCCACAGAAGTAATGGATTAATATGGCCTACGGATAAAAGAACTGCATCCGCCAGCTGAGTAATGCAAATTGGCTTGAAAGGAGTAACAAGAAACACTACTGAAATTGAATTAAATTTAAATTACTAAAATTAATAGAAATCCGGCCATCAATCCGAGAGATGCTACCCCGATCTGTGTCAAAGAATGAATATCATTTATAGGAGATATTATAGGGAGATAAAAATCTAAAGATGAACCGAATCGGAAAGTTAGTCTGGTCATTCTTGACATATAACTATGAACCTGAGATATAACTATACGTGGTTAAGAAGCTCTCTGGGTTTAGTTTCACAATGAAAAGTTAATCTTTATTTCTTTATTTGATTGGTCAGATTGGATAGTGCTTATAAAACGTGTTTTGTAAAACCGTCATTAAGTAGGTGTGCCAAGGATGACTGAGTTGTTGTGTTGATTTTTTTCACTTTTTGGTGGTTTTTCATTAGGATCAGTTGGCTATTAATTGGTAGGTTTACGTATTAAACAGTGCAGTGTTTGCACTCAAGCTGAAAGGATACATGAAAATAATAGAATGATAAACCTTTACACTTTGCAGCCTTCTTTGAATACGATATTGTAAAGGATGGCTTGGAAATGTCGAAGCTACCGCATTTGTTGTTAAACATAGGTTGTCGAAGGTACTTAGATAAATGTTATTGAAATTTGGAACCTTGTCTGGTTTAGCAAAAGTAGATGTCTGTAGAAGTAGATATTTGTGGGTAGTTAGTGGCCTGGTATGGATTACATTATATTTGTAAAACTTTCACATTTATGTATAAAATAATTATCCCATTGGTAGGAGTGAATGTACGTGTATTTAAATTACTGTGCATTGAATTATTATTTCAAAAGCACAAAGAACAATATTATTGTGCTGTGACGAAATGGAAATTTTATGTATAATATCTCTAGTCAGGAACTTAAGTAAAGTTCCTAACAATTATGTAAAACACAGTTGGTGAATTGCACCTAAGGATAATTAAATACATTCAAGATATAAGTTCACAACCTTAAAAAATGCAAGGAACAAACTATACTAAGAAGAAAAGGAACTGGTGATATTAAAAAGTAAAAAACAAATGTTTAGTTAAATCTAAAGTCCCCAATACTAGGTGGTAAAATTTACGAAGTGCGATAAACAGAAAGTAGGAGTTTGGAGATGTACAGATTCTTAGACTGGCCAACTCAACAGGTAAAGTGGACAAGGATCTTGATTTGTAGAATGGATCTGGCTGAGGTTATCCAGAAAGTCTGAAGAAATGTGGATGAGTGCATATAGATGACCTTAACATCATAACAGGAAAGTAGACAAGGATCGTGAGTAGTAGATAGAATCTGGCTGAGGTTATCCAAATTGGTTGTAGAAATGTGGATGAGTGCATATAGATGACCTTAACAACACAACAGGAAAGTAGACAAGGATCGTGAGTAGTAGATAGAATCTGGCTGAGGTTATCCAAATTGGTTGTATAAATGTGGATGAGTGTATATAGATGACTTTAACATCATAACAGGAAAGTAGACAAGGATCGTGAGTAGTAGATAGAATCTGGCTGAGGTTATCCAAATTGGTTGTATAAATGTGGATGAGTGCATATAGATGACCTTAACATCACAACAGGAAAGTAGACAAGGATCGTGAGTAGTAGATAGAATCTGGCTGAGGTTATCCAAATTGGTTGTAGAAATGTGGATGAGTGTATATAGATTACCTTAACATCACAACAGGAAAGTAGACAAGGATCGTGAGTAGTAGATAGAATCTGGCTGAGGTTATCCAAATTGGTTGTAGAAATGTGGATGAGTGTATATAGATTACCTTAACATCACAACAGGAAAGTGTACAACGGTAGTAAGTTGTAGATAGGATCTGGCTGAGGTTATCTAAAAATTCTGTACAAATGTGGACTAGTGTAGTATATACATGGCCTTAACAACACAACAGGAAAATGGACAAGGATCGTGAGTAGTAGATAGTATCTGGCTGAGGTTATTCATAAGAGGAGAGTGGACAAGGATTGTGATAGGATCTGGATGAGGTTATCAAAAATGTCTGTGGAAATGTGGATGAGTGCACATAGATAACCTAAACACAACAGGTAAAGTATACCATGGACGAGAACGTCATGTAATGGCGTAGTAGGAAGAGTGTAAAATAAAAGGGCAGAGAGCGAGGCTCGGCAAACACGGATAAAATGAACGATCAAAGATGGCAGTATTCAGATAAAATAGGAAACAAACAAGAAACAGTGTCCTACATAATGCGGGAAAGGCGGTAGCGGGAGGAGTAGAGGAGAGACAACGATTGTCAGGTCCCTAGGGTCCCAGGCTCGTCGCTTCCAATTGTAGAAGCTGCCGCCAATTCAAAATGCATCTCAATCGCTCCCCCACACGGCACGAGACAACGGGCCAGATCTTATCTCTGGATCCAATCAATGTGGAGACTACAACTCCGAGCACAAATAATCAAATTGGATCCATCCACCCGTTTTTTAGTTGCGTTCACGCCTCGGGGGAACAGCGAAGTTTGGCTCCACTGTGTGTGATTTGTTTTAAACTTGTACCAACACACGCTAAAAAGTTTCTTTGGGTGTTATTTTACGGGCAGACACCCTATGACTAAGTAAAGATAAGGTGTTGTGTTGATTTATCTTCTATACTGTCATATTCATTTTAATTGAGATAACAAGAGACATTTATATAAACGAGTATTATTACCAGTATAAGTTACAACCCTGAAATAATATTTTTACATTAAAGATAATTAAATTAGTTTTTCTAATTACTTTATAGTTATGCAATTATGGAATGAAATCTGTAATATCATAGAATTGAGTCCCACCATGATTCAGTTCAGGTCTTCTGAAAATGTTTAATAAAATATATTATATGACTGTGTTATGTTATACCTTAATTTAACCTTCTTCACACGTAAAGTAATTAAACTTGGTTTCTTCTCGTATCTTATAATTAGATACGTAATTTCACTATAATAAGTAACATTGTAACTTATTTTTTCACATTAAAGATAATTAGACCCGGTTTATGGTAATCTTGTATTATAGTGTTTATTTAAGCATAATGATGATTATGTTTCTTTTTCCTTTACGTAGTAACTTGACTCATCATCTGAAATTTCGATAAGTCAAAATTACTATTAAAATAAAGTTCTATTACTTTTGTATACTGATTGTTATCCCATAGTAAGTTGTAAAATAGATTTTTGTGCTTATAATTACAATGTTGTCCAAAGTTCATGCTCATATTTATTGTTTTTTTTTTTTATCAATCCGTCTTCTCTACGTTATTACCCATACTCTCATTACGCGGTACAAGAATCGACATGACGTAATATTTGTGAAGGAAACAACAACATTTTCATTGTTTAGTAATAAAAGGAATCAATATCACTACGTTTCTAGATCTTCAATATGACCCTCAGGAGTATAACTAACCTAACACACAATTCAATTCTACTTTAAAGTAAACAAATTAATCCAGAAGGCTGTGACACGTATAAATCAGGAATCACAACAACCATGATGTGTGCCAAATCCATACACATAATCTCTAAAACATGCACCTAATAAAAACGAAACACTAACAAGTAATTTTCATTAATTAGCAATAGTAATAGTTGGTTTAGCCTCTAAATGATAATTGCGTCGTTTTAACGCTTTTAAGGCCGATCCCCTTTTAAGCCTTATTCTGTCCGTCCTCAAGGACCACTGGCCTGTGCGAGAATCTTATCAAACAGAATAAGGGAGAGTCAATACAGTAAAAGGTTGATGGTACTGATAAAAAGTGCAACGGTCACAGACAGGATTTGAACCTGCGCTATCTCTAATTCAGACCTAAAGTCCAACGACTTAGACCACTCGGCCATCGGCACTCCCAATTCAATATAGATGTTCAGAAAGCTGAAAACGTTATTACATGGATAATCATAATAGAGATTTTTATATTGGAATGCGAGGGTTTAGAAGACAATAGAAAGTACGAAACCCTTCTAATATTTGAAGAATTTTATTCGAATACAAAGAGGAATATTATAACGCAAAGATATGTTAATCTTATTTAAATGTCCTATACGTGGCTGTAAATTTAGTAACTAAAAAGTCAAGAATTCAGAGAAAATATGTTAATAATAGTGGAAGTCAGTTTAATTTTTCTAGTAATAAGAAAAATAAAACTTACTTACTTACTTACTGTACTTTTTAACAGTTGTAGGACAGTTTCTATCATGTACATACAAAGGGGAATTGTTTTCAAAACCGAAATAATACGTTTTTACAACATGTGGTACCACATGTTTAGGGTTTACACAATCTATATCAAATTTTCTCAACTATTTTGATTCAATTATTCGCAAAGCGCAATCAAAGACTTTTATTAGATTAACCACGCCTTCAGTCCAACACGGTGAGAAAATAACAATTTATCCAGACCAAAAGTTTGATGACCCCTGAGGCATTTAAGGATCGAAGTATTTCGAACTGCTGAAGGCGGGCAAATAAGAAACAGGCAACCAGGGGTTGGGCGACAGAACCGCATACCCCCTTGAGTCTTTCCTTTCATTCTATAAACACAGTCCATAATCTCTTTTCAAACTTTCAAACTTTTCTGTTTTCATTTTCAAATCCGTTTTCATGTTTTTTACAGTGCAGATTTAGCAATTTAAGGGTAATTTCGTTATAAAAATAATAAAAATTAACATTTGTAATATTAGATCAAACTACGTTGAATTTGTAAGAATTAGTGATAATTACTAAATTAAAAACCGAAGCGATTTACTGTACATCCATGAATTAAAGATGAATTAAGTGATAAATAAATAGTACGAAATACAATAAATTTACGATTTTATTGCTTTAATACAT
The DNA here is from genome assembly GCF_021130785.1 of Homalodisca vitripennis. Classification (NCBI taxonomy): domain Eukaryota; kingdom Metazoa; phylum Arthropoda; class Insecta; order Hemiptera; family Cicadellidae; genus Homalodisca; species Homalodisca vitripennis. The sequence continues at coordinate 16,921,404 of NC_060215.1, read as the reverse complement.
TTACCTAAAAATAATGGTGGTCAAGCATTGTCATGCTAAATCGCACTACATATCACACATGACACATACATATTAACATGTACACATTCAGATTTCGATGTTCAATTTCTTAATGTTTAGACGGATTATAATGCCATAGGTATGCATTAAAAGGTACCGTCATGTGGTCTTAGTACTTACACTTTGCAACACATTATCAAGTAATTATTAACAAAAATAGAATTTGTTTAATTTTTGGGTACACATCTTTTGTTGAAGATACACAAGATACCAATTTAAAATCTGAATGAAAGGAGTTCGTCTCCGCACTGGGGAAATAAAGTTATATTATCAATAATAATGTTTAATGGTACTGACGAAGACACTCAAACGTGGGCATTATGATTTCAATTACATGTCAGTTGTTCAAAGTTCTATAAAAAAACTATATACGTTTTACAGTTTCATCAGTGTTTTGATTGATTTTAATTTGTAACACGTGTATAATAAATTATTCAAAAAATGTGTAGATTTTTTCTTTGGAAAACAGTACATACATACGCTGCCATATACTACAAGACATGTCTGGTATATGATTAGCTGATTACGTTTTACGGAATTTGCTTCCAAGGTTTTGTAAAGCATGATTGAATGATTACATCATACAAAATATATATGAACATGGCAGTATTTTCATATTAGAAACATTTATAAGGACGTGGACTACCATCAAGGAGATATAGGTTTATACACTTTTATTATTGTATCGAGTACTTTCCTTGAAATAAACATTTATACCAAAACAATATTTAATAGATAAATTCATGGTTTTATAGATGGAAAGCAAACAATTCTACTTATGTTATTTAAGACGTGTCTTATCTTAGTCTTATTGTTAATTATCAACTAACTCAATTTCAACATATTTTTCTGGTTCACAAGAATTGTGCCCTTTTGAATGTATGTTGCTCTCTATAAAATATCAAAATTTATTATAAATAATGAAATCAAAATGTCAAAAAATAAAAATGAGGTGTTAATCACATTCTTCTGGAATTAATAAATATCCAATTCAAGTACGACTTTTTTCTATATGAAAGTTATTTAGAAGTACGCATTAATCAGACATACAACGTAAATTATTAAAATCAAAATAACAATATACTCTTCACCATAGCTTGGATTGTATTTTACCCTAAAATGAAAGTTGAATCTCTTACAACTTTTTAACCACTCTATTTTATTATGTGTGGTTCTTAGCACTTTTATAACCAATGGAATGTACAAATTTTGAAAAATTTTCTAACTCGATAAAAATTTTCTTGAGGTAATTCTGTATAACATTTATACTAAGAGCTTCTACTTTCCTCTTTCAATTTATCCAGATAAAACTGGCCAAATGATTATTTTTAATATTACGGATATACAAAAATACACATACTCTTCACCATAGCTTGGATTGTACTTTACCCTAAAATGAAAGTTGAATCTCTTACAACTTTTTAACCACTCTATTTTATTATGTGTGGTTCTTAGCACTTTTATAACCAATGGAATGTACAAATTTTGAAAAATTTTCTAACTCGATAAAAATTTTTTTGAGGTAATTCTGTATAACATTTATACTAAGAGCTTCTACTTTCCTCTTTCAATTTATCCAGATAAAACTGGACAAATTATTATTTTTAATATTACGGATATACAAAAATACACATACTCTTCACCATAGCTTGGATTGTACTTTACCCTAAAATGAAAGTTGAATCTCTTACAACTTTTTAACCACTCTATTTTATTATGTGTGGTTCTTAGCACTTTTATAACCAATGGAATGTACAAATTTTGAAAAATTTTCTAACTCGATAAAAATTTTCTTGAGGTAATTCTGTATAACATTTATACTAAGAGCTTCTACTTTCCTCTTTCAATTTATCCAGATAAAACTGGACAAATTATTATTTTTAATATTACGGATATACAAAAATACACATACTCTTCACCATAGCTTGGATTGTACTTTACCCTAAAATGAAAGTTGAATCTCTTAAACTTTTTAACCACTCTATTTTATTATGTGTAGAGCTCTTAGCACTTTTATAACCAATGGAATGTACAAAAATTTTGAAAAATTTTCTAACTCTATAAAACTTTTCTTGAGGTAATTCTGTATAACATTTATACTAAGAGCTTTTACTTTCCTCTTTCAATTTATCCAGATAAAACTGGACAAATGATTATGTTTAATATGACGGATATACAAAAATACACATACTACATTCCAAATCTGAGATAACAATACTTAAAGCTGGGGACCAACATAAGTAGGTCAGAAATGTTTGGGTTTATGTAAAGTGATTATTTGATTTTTACGGTAAAATAATGTTATTATGTTAGTTTAATTTATTTCAGATTTATCTTTGTTAACATGCAAAAACTCACATATTTATCACGGTATGGCAGAATTTAGGCACATTCTGTGAATATTATCAAGACACAATTGCGTTCTCACATAATCCTTGTCATTATCATTATTTAACTCGTATCATGTCCTTAAATTGAACATGAAAATAGCAATAACAGTTGTGTAAAGTGATTGCAATTCTGAAATTACTGTACAATTAAGTCAACTCTCGCTATTACCAACCTACTCACGGATAGAACAGACACATTTTAGAAAGACATATAAATGTAAATTTTAATTGAGCTAAACGGATCTCATGTTATCACTGTGAGGAGGAAACGGTATTAAAACATTTATAATTAACGAATGGAAATTTTCCGGCAGAGTTGATTAAGGGAGGAGGGAACTGTAATATTGACTCTCTACCGATAAAGGTTATCAAATTGACGAAGAAGCTAATTTGGAAGATCAATCTTGGCGGTTGACACAATCCCTCCCAAGGACAGCCTCTGATGAATATTCATATACAGTCTCTTCAATATCATATATGCCGGGAGACTGCTAAAAGAAACCCTCACCCCTTCTCGTCTAACCATCTCCAGCCTCATCAATACCCTCATCATTGTCACTGTATAATACAAGCGTGTCATGCAGATGAAGTAAATTTTGCATTGAGAATACTTTAAGTTTTTACGCTGGCATGTTTTAATTTTAAGTTTTTGAAATACAACTCAAAATACTATAGTTTAAGTACGTTTCGTATACAGTGAATATGCATATAAATACATTATTTGTGATGTATATTAGTTGTATAACTTGATATGTTTCAAACCGTTATATTATTTTAGATATAATTTTATATAACATATTATGATATATTATATAAAATTATAATATCAATAAATAATAAAAATAAATAATAATAATAATAATATTATATTATAAATTATTATTATTTATTATTATACATTATTATATTATTATTTTTATTATTAGTTATTATTATTTTTAATATCGTGATTACTATTTCTAGTCTGCTTCCAGTGTACGGTTTTAAAAATACATTATTTTTATAGCATTTAGGGATGCAGAATTTTTGTTGTCTTGAAACATATGAGTCGAAAGCATATTCAAATTTATAATAAATAGATCACTATACAATTATTATAGTACCATACGTCCATGAAGTCATAGCATTGTAGATTCTAAACTATTAATTGTAAAGTGGAAGTATATAGTGCTAACAAAGTTTTATTGGCCCTAGAACGACACTGGAATAATAATTCAAATAATATAAAAATTATATAAATAAAAACAATGAAAATTATGCTATATCAGTTAAAATTAAAAGTAATAGAGTGTAAGACAACACTACCTATTCATAAAAATGGAAAAAGTTACTCTTAACAATATAACAGCAAAATATTCTTTAACAATCTGGAAAAACTCTGAGCCTAAAAAGGGGGAATTTTAATATTACTTAGAAACTTTTTCATGAGAAAGATGAAAAATATCTTGATTGAAAAGTATTTAAGGCTATAACGATGATTATGAGAGTGTTATACCTATGCATGAAAGTTCCCTTTGAGGTTAGGTTTTTTCGAAATCACTTTTTTCAACACGTCTGTTAAAAACATCTAGACAATATACATCTAGAAATTGTGAAAATCTAGTTGAGATTGGTCAACTTTGTTAGGACTGTAATCAACAAGGTATGTGTCTCTATCATATATTCCCAGATGACAGTTAACTACTATGTGGTTTTATTGATTCTATTAATATGAAAGTATAATGGAGTGAACAAATTAAACATTCCTCTACAAACCAAGTAGCACTTGACACGTCCCCAAAGGCAGGTATATAATGCAGTTTCTATTAAGCTAATTAAATATTTTGTTTTAAAACAATAGTTATAGTCTTTATACCAGACGGTCACTAATGTAGGTTTGGTATTGCATGAAACTATTTGGAATCAAAATTTGAATCGAAATTTGCAAAAAAACTGTTGTTTTAATATGTCGATTTTTAAGCTGCCTTTGGCGTGGGATTATTTTTACCGCTGCACTCTCATTAGTTATTGTGGAAAATCATTAATTGATCCCTGAGGAAGCCCTTTGTAACTTAAATTATAAGTCCCGCATATAGTCGATTGCAATATGTTGCAACTTTGTGAAGTAGAATTTGGTACATTTTTAACATCTTCTAAATTTCGTGATAGTCAAATTCTTGGAAAAATGACAAATGCAACAGTATTAACCTTCTTACTTAACAGGTGTTTTAACAGAAGAAAAGCAATAATATCAGTATGTATTGTGATATTTTCAGTGTTTTTACAAGGTATAATATAGAACCACAAGCTTTTAATCAGTTTAATATATTTCATAATAAATTTCAACTAAGTGATAAAGTCATGTAAATCAACAAAATTCGCAATTTATATTGACGCAGAAATATAAGTTCTGTTTAAAGCAGAATTGTACTTATTTAAGTTTCTCTTTTAAGTTACCAATTTTCAGATATTTCACCTAATTGATAATTTGGTATAGTATTTATTTGCAATGTTTCAAGCAATGATTCGATGAATAGGGCAACGCATTCCACAAAATAAGTTTGTAATCATACAGTGTGATGGTTGTAGTAGGTTAAATGTTTGGGTATAATACAGTAAGTTACATGGGATTTAGAGCTGGATTACCGATCCACGTGATATTTTAGAGAAAGTCTACGGAAATATTTCTGAATAATGTTTTATCTCGTGTGTTTAAAAGTATCAACGTTAGTTTTGCTAATTTTACTGTGAAATAGAAAAGAAAGGTTAAATTCGTAGAGTTACAGCAAGATTTCCAATCCATTACCTAAAGTATCATATGGGAGAATCGTTTGCCTTAATTTTGTCTTCTTGTATTTTAACTTAATCTTATAACATTTATTTTTTGGTTATTCAAGAAGATGATTTCTCAAATTGTTGAGTTGATTTTTAATCAAATTAAAAATGTATTCGATTAAATGTATTGATTTAAATGAATACAAATCAAACAATTTGAATCAGTAATGCAGTTGTGGTGATAAGCAACCTCTTCATGTAGCGATAATATTAATTAGTAATAATCCTTAAACACGTTCTTTGAAACTTTTTGTTGGAATTTCTAAGTAGCATAAGAGAACGCATCTAAGAATTACTATACGTTTTAATCAGCCCTGTTAATACAAGAAAAAATATTCCTTCGTAATTAGTAGCAAGCTAAACACCTGGGAACGCTTTTGCGTTTTAAAGTGAGTTCAGAACCATGTAATTCTCAATGTGACTATATTGGCAGATAAAAGGCCACAAATCTCAAACTTGATGATTGACGTAACCAATTTACGCAATTCAATCACACCTTTTCTTTCCAAATGGTGATATCTCTTAGTCTCTATATACGAACGGGTAACAATTTAATTCAATGACTTTTTCTAAATGACGTTTTTAGAAATATTTATTTCTAGTGAATTGTATTAGGATTCCTCCATCACCAGCAGTTATGTTAGACTAGTGGTAGATTACTCTATAAATAAATATTGTGCTGTAAAGGCAAATATTTTCAACCTTTGAACATTTATTTTATGGCATTGTAGAAATGTAGATATCCAAAGGTTATAAAATTTTAAAAAAATAACACCTATCTGGCCATAATACACAATTTATCTGATCTGCATTTTACAAGCATGGAGATCAGGAACTCATCTGTCAGTGGTAGGGATACAATGCGTGGCAATTTTTATAGTAGTTGAACATTTTGCAATTATTTTGTTAAACATTTGAGTCAACATTGAGTAATTACAAGATCACTCTCTTTAATTTGCTATGAAATTATTTGAAATTCACATAAAATTTTGCCCACTTTTAAGTGACATTGCAAAAGTTTGGAGATTTTCCAGGATAACCTAACTAAACTATTTTGCACACTCATACTTCTTAATAATCTTTAATATTATAAGACACTCTCGAGAATATGTTTCAATGACCCCTTGAAGGAGGTTCTCTATTGAGGATATGAAAACCACCTATGGCAAAAAGTAGCGTTTAATATTTACGTGTAGAATTCCATTGTCGCAAGTAGGATATTTTAGTCATCGTGGAACATTTAGTAATCCACAAATCTCTGCCAATCCTCTTGTTACCATACAACATAACGCTGACTGAAACCCTTTAAAACTGACGTGTATGTAAACCTTAATTTGTTGGTTAGTGGTACTATGAAATGCCAACTCCCTATTTCTGCCACCCCTTCTAAATATAAGGTGGAATACTGTAAGTCCTCTTGTTCGTTGTACGTCATTTCAATAACCCAGTTTGTGGAACGCGGCTTTTAAATAACTAAAAAGGTGTGGCCGAAAAACAAGAACTGGACCAGTAATTATGAATCGTACTTGTGGCTTTGTAAACAACAAATAAACATTTTTATTTACCTTGAGACCGAAATTCGGGTGCCTTGAGTGTGAGCTCGGGCTCGACGCACCAGGATAGCCATTAAACATGCATCGCGCGCAAATATTCCAAACGACGTGAGTCCCAAAAAAGACAAATCCTATATTTTTTTCAAAACGTAAAGCAAATCTCCAAGCGGCACCACCGGACACAGCGCCGTTAGGGGAGCCCCAGTATTGTTGTAATACTTCCCCTCCACCTTTAATATGTGTGCATTTTTATCCTCTGATATTTTTTCCATCGGCTTGTTGATATGAAGTCAGAAGGCATGCGAATCGCAGAGTAAAATCCGGACGCGGACGAATTATTTAGCACTGTTTGGGCGGGTGAAAAAATCTCGACTGGTAGTCGTCTCATGGGGTCAAGATAGGATAATTAATAGCAGTGTTGTGCGGAGCCCACTGATTGTCTCTTCTCTCTCTCTTTCTCTCTCTCTTCCTCTCTCTCTCTCTTTCCTCTCACACTCACCCGTCCATCACTCTCGTCTGTCTTTTATAAATATACATACGTAACCAGCCTGGACGCGGCCTCGCCCACCGTGCTCTCCCTCTATTGCACTTTCACGGGTCACAGTGTTGCGTCATTCCTATATATGACAATGACATCACATCCCACTTAACCTGTGGGCGGGAAAAAATTTCATTACGTTCAACTCTCTTAATGTATCTACCATGGCCACCGGCTTGATAAATATTTTAAATTTCGTGTACCTGTGGTTCAATACTTGGAATGTTTCTTTCATCTGAAGAATTGTGAATATGTATTGAAATAAAATATTACATATGTTTCAGAGATAGTGTACTATACACGTGTAAGTTTTGAATAAAGTTTTAAAAAATAACCGTGCATGGAGAGTAAAAAAAATGTGTTGGTGAAAAGCTTGGACCACGTACTCCTTTACTTTCTGTACATATATCACTCGGTACCAAAAATATACTCCTATGAAAATGCATAAGAGTGTCAATAACCACTATTTAAATATCTAAATGCCATAAAAAGTTTTATATACGAATCCATCCAATCACGCATCGGTTCTAACACAATATAGTTAGACAACTTTTACCCACGACTCGCTTTACCAGGACTGACACTCCAGAGGAATATGTTCGGGACATCTTGATGCTCACATTTGTACTAGACGTCAAGAACACTAGTCCAGTACTTAGAGAGAGCACACAGTTACATTTATGTTAAGTATAAAAAGCACACAGTAGTATTCTGTATCAGCCACAGCGCAACTGTGTGTTCCAGGACGTGAGGTCTAAGGCTGCACAGTGCAAGATATCGTGAACTGGAAATTAATTTATATGGAGACTAAAAATTTTTTGGTTAATGCGTCTCCAGACCTTCTTATATCACATGTATATGGTAATAACTTCCTTCCATGTTAATTAGTTTTACAAAAACTACTTTTCAGGTTATGCTTTAAAAAATTCCTCTGTCGGGTAGGAGATTAATCCTTTTAAATAGAAGAAACAACATTGTAATCCAATCAACCCAAAGTCCCATTTTTAAAGAATAATAATAATGCAGTATTCTGATTCTCAATAATACTTCATGTTTGAAGATCTTGTAGTATTGTGATCTTGAACAAACCAACAAGTTTGAAAGATGCAAACAACCTAACTTTTAAACTTCGAGAATTTATGGTTCATACGTGATGAAAACCTCACTGAATAAAGCATTACAATGTATGGGGGTTTAGGTTTTATGGTACTGTTGCTATGACACTAATTTATGAATAGAACTACAATTAATAAATAGTCACAGAGCCAAAGAGCCTTGACACTAACAACAAGGAGGAAGGGCGAATGTTTCAGTTCAGCTCCTTTTCACCTCTCGCTTAGTGCAGCATTTGAGATTTTACGCTCTCATAGACTCAGGAATCTGGAGTCAGCGTCTGTACGAAGAGATCCAATACAATTTGGTGACGCAGACTAAAAACGAAATATCGATTCGACATCAGAGACGCCTACACTACAAAATAAAGTCTGTGACAGTGGAAAATGAAGATATTTGTATAAAAATGTTTAGAAAGAAGTTTTTACAGGCTATGTCTCGCCAACCCATGTACAAGACTTACTGATTATAAGTTCGCCATGAAGCCTGAAAGAAGTCCTGCAGCTTGTCTAGGACCCTGGGGTGGTAGAATTAACCACAAAGATGAAGAATACATAGCTAGTTCGAAGAATGGAACCTTCAATGTTTGGCCGGTTCTGGACCTGGATGTGACGAAATAGGCAATCTAATAAAGGATTTTTTTCTAATTTTCCACTAGGGTTAGCGTAACATAGCCTATTTTAAGCAGTTATTATGTGAATCACTACTGCTATGACCTCATCACGCATAAGCATAATAGACTGTAGGGAGTTTTGATCATCTGCCTATTGAATTAAAGAATGTGTACTTACAAAAACTTCCGCAGTGTTATTTATACATCTATAATGTATATATTTCAACACATTAGTTATGCTATAGCAGTTATTGCACTATAAAGCTTTGGAAATAATATTCCATATATAAAATAATAATAAATTACAGCTTATTTCAAATTATCTGGCTTTGAAAATAGTATCTACTTCACCGTAAGAAAATAAGGACAAGTATTTTCAAAATCAATACGTTAAAAAGATGTAACCATTTTACATGGAAGGACCAACATAATTAAGTCCGGGTTCTATTAATAATATCACGCGATTTGCTACCAGCAGCAAACAACATCATTAATGGAGTCTTTCTACGAATCTGTAAATCGAATCTGCTTTCGGCTTTTAGATAGTATTACGAAAGTATTTCTGTTTCCCAGAATATAGTACAATAATTATAAGCAAATTGCGAATCAAGGGCCACGCGCTCGGACCTCTACTCTAAGGTTTAATACTCGCTTAGTCTCTTTCAACTTAACTCTGATTTATTAGGTTCTCGAGCTGGTTTTGCCGCATAGGCTAAAATGAAGAAATTATATCCTGGAGCACTTCCACATATTGATTTAAAAGCTTAGATATTTATTTATTTAAGTTATTTAACACAAATAGAATCTAAACTAGTTGTGTTATTGTAACAACTACAGGTTGTGTAAATTTCTAAATTTAATGTCTCATGACTTAATTACATTTTGTTAAAACTATATTCTTCAAACCACTTTCTCGTTAGCATTAAATAGATACTTTAAAAAGAAAATTCGACTATAAATTGATGATTGATTATTTTCTTATAGCATCATAACCGTCCATCTAATAACATCCCGTTTATCTTATATAGATTTTCTTTTGTATTACCTTGAACTACTGAGGTAACCTAAAGCCAGTTAATTATTTAAATACGAACATCTGACATTACCTTTTTTATTTTTGTATTAAACTTTGTAGTTCGTTCAATTATTCCCAGCCTGTTTCTGGCTACTTTACCGGTGAGGGGAATTCAATGCAATTATTTAAAGTATGTTATTATTATTTTGTGTGTTCAATAAGTAACGTATTTTAAAGTAACAAAAATATGTGTAGCGTACAACCACAATAAAAACAGCTTAGCTTAAGAGCTATTTTATAAAACTGTTCATACTATTCAAAATAAGTTAAGCTATTTAAAAAAAACATATCCATGATTGACTAGGCTCCCAAAGTAACTTTCAAGCACAACTATGCATTAATAAGTTTTATTATGTGAATCAATAAGCAATAATTAATATACATTAGCTAACCTGAATCAAGCTTATTCAACAAAAATTTATTGTTCCTGTAAATATTAAACCATAGCACTACTTAAACGAGTGCGAGAGTTAATTGTTTTAAATTCCACTAAAAAATGATAAATATAACTAATTGTTTCTTCTACATTGTAACAATGTACTATCTGTGTTTTAATGTCTTATAAAGGAAAGGCCAATCTGCTTTTATCGTGTATTATTATGCCCGTCCTCAAGGACCACTGGCCTGTGCGAGAATCTTATCAAACAGAATAAGGGAGAGTCGATACAGTACAAGGTCGGTGGTACTGATAAAAAGTGCAATGGTCACTGACAGGATTTGAACCTACGTTATCTCTAACTCAGATCCAATGCCCGGCGTCTTAGACCCCTCGGCCATCGGCTCTCCCGATCGATCGGTATGTAGAATTTGTCAGTATATTATTATGACGTTTCCCTGTATCATATATGACCACGTACTTGAAAGTCAAAACCGGCGAAACCTTCCCATTACCAATTTGTTTTGTCAGATATGTCCCTTGGTACTTGTACGATAATAAATTGCTCCTCGAGCTAATGGGATTTAAACAAAAACATTGGAGCACTTAAAAATCTATTGAAAAAAATATCCCAAAGTAGTGTTTGAGGACTTATTCTAATCAATCGAGGTGTATCTAACCGATGTAATTTAAGCTTCCACAAGTGTTCGTTTAGTTGTTTGTTAATAAAAACTAACAATTTATTTTTATATAAGGTTTGGTGTGGGTAAAACGAAGAATGAATACTATGGAATATATTATCTTACATGTATATACCTTAACTAGGCAAGTAGACCAGGTAATTTATGGTTTCTCTAGGAAATAGCCGCAGCTAATTAATTGCAGGTAAACAATAAACCATTCGTATTAATTAGTGAGAGGATTGTCTGTTTTGCAAAGAGCGATTACGCCATAACTGCGAGAAAAAAGGAACAGCTGGTTTATATATTAGAGTAATGTACTCGTCGTGGGAACAAACGCGTAGTACACAATGCGTTCAACCGTGTAGAACGTATCAAGGTGAATTTATGAGCTTGAAGGTGGTATGGGCTCGATCAGAGTTATGTCATTCACTTTTAGATGGAAATGGTGGGTTTCTACCGTGGGTAAGTACCGTGGCCTGCCTCATAAGGACATCCAGGTTCAGGACTAACCCTCTCTCTTTGAGCAACCTTATGTTTTCCAACCGTGTTACTCATGCCACCCAGCGAGACTTAGGGAAGCCCTTATGAGATTAAAAAATTTACTGACAAAGACAGCTAAATTAAATATTTTATAGCTTGCAAAAAGCATAAAATGTATTTTACACGTTCAAATATGTTGAGCAGATCGACAATCTAACCATTGTGAAATAACATGTTATTTCTATACTAATTATTATATGACCGGTTTAAAAAATATTGTGCTTTATAGTAAGTGGACTCTTTGTAATGATATATTGCATGAGTGGTTCTGTAAGCCGGAGTATCTCAGAGACGCTTGAATAAATAAGGGGGTTTTTCCGCATTATTATTATTTATTTATTGGCGGCTACACAAATGTAGTGGGGACAAAACACACAATGAACATACGTGATCTTCCAATCACTTGTCACTATTGGTCGTTGGGCTGCTTATCGAACACATAAATGTGAAGGAAACAAAGTAATTTCATAAGAAGGACGGTCTCTGTAGTTGATTGGGTTGCATTCTCAACCAGCAAGTTAGAGACCCAACGGACAAGTACTTTCTGTGAATCCATTTATATTGAAGCTATACAGAGAGGGTATCTATAATGCGCAGGTATGTTTCGGGATGGAGATGTAAGGGCAAGTTAGCCGGCATTTTGTTTCTTTACTAAGAAAATTGTATCTTTAGAACGGTTGAGTTAACATTTTGTGCATTACTCATCCCTAAGAATACGCGGTTTTCAAAAAACAACTGAAACAATATTTTTTTGGGATCACGTAAACATGAACAATTGGCTTAAAAACTGTTTTTTTTTATGAAGTGCTTTGAGTACATTAGTTTAGCATAACTTATTTTTTACCCATTCGATATCTCGAATTCGCCAGTAATATAATACGGTAAATGAATGGTAGTATGATACAGCCTAAGCCTCTCAGCAATGTATTAAATTCGTGATAGACGCTTTTTACGGGCTCTTTTTGTTTCATATTTTTATACAGTTATTTGAATAAATATGAAATAAATAAGAGCTACGACATTAGTTTTTTATAAATGTTATAAAATCATACTACCATTTTGAAATGTAATAATAGTACGAGGTGAATGTTTGGACTAAATGAATATGCATACAAGTTTTTGAAGTTTGTATGAAAAATGTCAGTACGCGTAAAATCACGACAGCCAGTAAAGTTTTAGCAGTAATCTAACTAATAAAAGGTGTCTAAATAACGAGACTTTTTACTGGAACTAAACATACGTAATATATCAGCTAAATTGTAATTTTTTGTCGTAATCACTATATACAAGTAGGCCAAACCTGTAGGTCCTTCGTATTAGAATGAAGGTTGCCATGACAAAGTGGAAATTGTTGGTGTAATTATACATTAGCATATTATAATTTAAAAATGTCAATATATTCAATTCGAAAAAGTTTGAACTTGGCCATCAACTGGAGTTAAAATCAAAATTTATAATTTAAATCAAATCATCAAAATATAAACGAGAAATCCTTTCACTTGGAACTTTCAATCCTTTGTGAATTTCTAATTAAATACCAGCATTGAATAATTTTTTGTGGTATTTTTTAATGCTAATTATATTCTCTTATCAATTTAATTTAATTTTATACTTCTAAATATTTTAACACGTTTTTTTCTGAAAAGTACACTGAAAATGCAATAAAAGTTTTTAAACAGCTTAACCTTATTTTATTTTATCTTATTTGAAGAGAATTAATTTATTGTAACAAACAAGATTTTATTAAATTTTTTTTTTATTATTTCAAGTAATGTAATTTTATTAGTTTTATTTAATTTATATACATTTTCTTCTATCAATAAAAGGTTATTTATGCATATATTTTTGTATGTAAGAACCGAATGGTTACATGAACCGAATGAACAAATTTCTTTCTTTCACAACTTCATTATTATCTTGGGTTAGTTTTGGCCAAATCTGAAAAGGTAAAATTAATTCGGGGGAGGAGATTAAGACAATATGGTTTATTTTTAATAATACTTCTTCTTTTCTAGTAAGTTCTTGAACTTTAAGATAACATTTTTACAAATTGGCTTTTATTGATAGGTCTGTCTAGTTTACTTAATCCATGAGAAAATTTTAACTGACCTTCAAATGCAACGGTCCTTGACTTTGAAACAACAGCTGTAGTGTAGGCGAGGAATTAATTACAACGCGTTTCGAACAACTCCTGCTCCACATTCCAGCTAAACTTGATGGGTGCCAATATAGCTCATTAGCTATACCTTTGGGAATTCGCTCTTATCATATCAGTGCATCTCAGCCCCGAGACAAATCACTTTAATGTACTGAATGACTTGGGGACACTCCTGCTCACTTCGCAGTCCAACCTGTGGAGCTCCTTCTGTTTGATTAGTGACTTTGGCAAGTTCAGTCTATTCCTTTCATACAAGTTGGAGGTAAATTTTATTGGTAAATCATTAAAGAATTTATTTATATAACCGTACCTCATCAGGTAGAAACCTTGGCCCTTATTCCATGCAAAATTATATGATTCAAGCTAAGGATTTAAATGACAAGTAAATGATCGAAAGATATGTTTTGTAATAGGAAATAATAGTATTAAGAGTTGTCTTAACTGTTCTTTTTAATTGTTTCAGTTTCAAAATTTTCATTTGCATAGCTTAAATTGTTTTTGGTTTAAGGGCCAATCAATCAATCAAATTTGTAAATGTATAAAGCCAGATTTAAAAAGGGTGATTATAATGTTCGTTGGTTCACTCCTGACGATATTTATAATACTCGTATAGTGGCGAACCAATTAGTGGAAATTATTTGGGGACGAATGGATTGAATCTGTAGATCTCCAACCATCGGTTCACTGACATTTTTCCTTTTAAGAGTTTCCGCGTGGAAATTCAAATGAGAGCTCAGAAAGTTAGTAAGAAGGTTACATGAGCTGCCGATGCGTTCACCTAATCCCGCCCTTCCTCTCTCACTTTAATTATCATAATTATTTTCATATCGGGGGAACAATGGCGGGACAACGGCAGCTGAACAAGAGCGTTTAATGAAACGGGAATTCTTTCGGGTTTTAATGCGCTCCGGTATTTGTACAAAATGCGACGCTAGAGGTAAAGAACAAGCGTGTTTTGGCCGTACAAAGCGGTCTGAGGTTTACTACACGAATACCTCCTCGAGGCACCACTGTCCCTAAAACATAAAGAGCCGTGAAACAACCTTTCTCTAGATTTATTTCACATACGAGTAATATACAAATGTATTTAATTGTGTATGTAAGGCATTCCGGGCTCCTGAGATAGAGGGCCCCGGGCGGTCCGCGGCGCTGCGACATTGTTTCGGATCCGAATGCACAGCGTGTACGTTCACATACGTACGGACGTTACACAAGCGGCCGTCCCGAGTGCGCCACTTGAAAACTTTATTGTCGCCGACATAATTAAAATTAAATACTCAACAAGTAAGAGCCTTTTGTCGGATTCTCCGCGAAGCCGTGTCTAATTTAACGTTACATCCTGCAAAGAACCGTCACGTGTTTTTCCTTCGATGAATATACGCGGACCGTTTCATGTTTTTTATAATTTCATTTATACACGCCGCGTCGTGTCGGATTTAAAAACAAGTCCTGCTAACGGAATTACGAGCAAAGAGCTGAAACACAAAGATGTTCCTCTCCCGTGTATGTGGTTTTTTCCGAATGAGTGTATTGTCGACGTTTAAATCGTGTGGTACGGACTTAAGCATTAAGGGAATTATTCATTTAAGTTATGACTATTTGCGGACTTATTGTTCTCGGCTCGACGCTGTGTTCTCACTGTCCCGGAACTGTCTGTATTACGTTTTCTAATGTCATTACGATCACATAAGTGGAATCGTATCACTTTAGCCCAGTAATACTTTTGCGAAAAAAATCACTGGATCTGCACGTATATTGTTTTTTGTATACGCAACATATTTTTATATGCGTCTGATTTTTAAAAGTGTAAAACTGTTATGAAACAATGTTAGATTTAGTTTTCAAGTAGGAAAAATATAGTAATATATACAGTACTCTGATTTTTGGAATGTAGAAATAACATTAAAACTTTCTAAGAATATATCAATTCCGATTGAGTGAAAATCAGAGTGTATGATAATCTCATTTGTATGTAACTAGAACATACGTATTTTAATATGATACAATAATGCAATTTTTTTTAAATTTCTTTCATAGAGTAAATACTATGCCTAATCATGGAATATTTTGAGCCCACATTGAGTGAGACGACGCTGTAAGTGTCGTATGATTACCCTCTTGCCATTCCATGCCCGACCAGTAAGGGACTATCTCACCTCCACCTTGTCAGATACACCAACAAGCAGAGAAGTTTGTGATACTTGGGAACTCAAAAGGCACTGGACATTTCAATTCGTTTCCTAAGGCTGTTGTATGAACTGAGATAATTACGATATGTGAGTACGAGGTACCGGAGTCCACCAAAAGATTGTCGAGGCGGTAATATATGCAGCTCACACATAAAGCTCCATTTTATCACACAAGTCCAATCATAAAGTCCATTACAATCATACAAGCTCTCACATAAAGATCCATTTGATCACTAAAATGTATTCTAATCACACAAGTTAACACGTAAAGCTCAGTCCGATCACACAAGCTCTCACGTAAACCTCACTCAAATCACACAAGGTCACACGTAAAGCTTACTTCAACCACACAAGTCCAACCATAAAAATCACTACAACCACACAAGCTCTCACCTAAAGCTCCATTCGATCACACAAATTCAACCATAATGTCTAATCACACAAGGTCACAAGTAAAGCTCACTCCAACCACACAAGCTCACACATAAAGGTCACTCCGATCACTCAAATTCAACCATAAAGATCACTTCAACCACACAAGCTCACACATAAAGGTCACTCCGATCACTCAAATTCAACCATAAAGATCACTTCAACTACACAAGCTCACACATAAAGGTCACTCCGATCACTCAAAGTCAACCATAAAGATCACTTCAACCACACAAGCTCACACATACAGCTCACTCCGATCACACATGTTCATCCATAAAGATCACTTCAACTACACAAGCTCACACGTAAAGCTCTATTCGATCACACAAGTTCATCCATAAAGATCACTTCAACTACACAAGCTCACACGTAAAGCTCTATTCGATCACACAAGTTCATCCATAAAGATCACTTCAACTACACAAGCTCACACGTAAAGCTCTATTCGATCACACATGTTCATCCATAAAGATCACTTCAACTACACAAGCTCACACGTAAAGCTCTATTCGATCACACATGTTCATCCATAAAGATCACTTCAACTACACAAGCTCACACGTAAAGCTCTATTCGATCACACATGTTCATCCATAAAGATCACTTCAACCACACAAGCTCACACATACAGCTCACTCCGATCACACATGTTCATCCATAAAGATCACTTCAACTACACAAGCTCACACGTAAAGCTCTATTCGATCACACATGTTCATCCATAAAGATCACTTCAACTACACAAGCTCACACGTAAAGCTCTATTCGATCACACATGTTCATCCATAAAGATCACTTCAACTACACAAGCTCACACATAAAGGTCACTCCGATCACTCAAAGTCAACCATAAAGATCACTTCAACCACACAAGCTCACACATACAGCTCACTCCGATCACACATGTTCATCCATAAAGATCACTTCAACTACACAAGCTCACACGTAAAGCTCTATTCGATCACACAAGTTCAACCATAATGTTCATTCTAATCACACAAGCTCCCACATAAACTTCTCATAACACAAGCTGACACGTCAAGCTAAATCTGATCACGCTTAACCACAAGTCATCCGCAATGATTCGTAATAATAAACTGGTTGGTTTTACCATTTGATGACGTATGCCGCCTGCCAAGCATTAACACAGGGATGACGAATGCTAGACTTGGCCACCGTGGCAAACCGTAACGTAAGCATATCTCTGTGCAGCCAGAGCCAACCAGTATCTAAATTTTTTCGGTGTTAGGTTCAGAAGCAAAAAGGTTACGATAAAAACAGAGTAGGAGAAGAAGTTCAAAACATTCAAGTGGTGCTGAGTTTTGAAAATGCAATAATTTTTCATCCGCACGAGTGAATGTTCTCCCCCACCTTCATGGGCGTCAGCTCTACATTGTCCACGCCAAGGTAACCTCATTCGGAGAAAAAAGATAACTGGATGATCTTGTCCCAAGCTACTTAAGTGCTACTTAAGTTACAAACGTAACAGTGTTGAACTGCCCAACGTTAACCACATTATTGGACTGTACAAGTAACATCGTAAATTCTGGAACTCTCACCTTGTCACTTCAAACACCTTTAGAAGGTTGAGACGTTTTCTTGACACTTCCAGGTTAGGAATGGATGTTATTTCAGACTTTTGATTTCACTAGAATAATCAGTGAAAACAATAGATTCAGCATTTCTATTTGGGGAATAAAAAAATATTATTTAGTGTGTAATAATAAAACAGATAGATAGATAAAATTTTAACGTTTTCCATTAGTGAACTGGGATGGTAAAAAAAAACCGTATTTCCTTATTGATAAACTATTTTTTGTCACATTCCGTTGGATACAACCAAATCTTAAAACTTTTTCCATACGAATAGTTAACACTAAAATTAACCATACATTTTCTACACATTAGAAATACATGTATGCAAATACATTTATAACACGATTAGACCCTCTAGAGTTTGTTATGTTGCATGATAAGCATTAAAATTGCTTAAAAAAATTATGATAATTGGCCATGTATTTATAATGCTTTTATACCTGGACCTGTCTCACGATAACCCGACACAAAATCTGTAGTGTTTTGCAGTCATGTTTTGTTTAGATTTCGATTCATAAAAATATAAGATTATAATACGCTATAATTTGTACAAAACATAAGATTTACTAGAAAGGTTTAAATTCAATTCATTAATGTACAGTACGTAAATACCTTTATACAAATAACATATAAACCTGTTTTGTGAGAATACACCAGGATTTGGTTAAACAAATCCTCTATAATATCTCCTAAAGAACCCTCATTTGTTATACAGAACCACATATAATAACCTCAGATAATACATAATACCTTTCATCACGTTGATTATTCTAAAAGATTTTAATTGAAAATATTTTGAATTGACACTTTTTAGCCCATTTAAAAATAGTTTTAATCCAGGGTGTTAATATTTAGTATTTTTTATATTTCTTAATATTTTTACAATTTTTTGAATTATAAAAATTGTCTTATAGTATCTAATCTAAAAATCTTTGAACCTTAAAAGAAAGATAAGTATTTCCGTTATCCGGTAGTTAAGTATGGTTATAACTATTCTACCTACAGTCAAAGGTTATTGGTAGACGAATGCAGACGTATTGTGACCTGTATTCTGTAGTTCACTTTTAAGAATTAGTGTTGTGTATAGTTTTTTATATATTTTTTTTATTAAGTGCATGTTTTTAGAGTTAGTGAAGTTGACAAACAACATGGTGGTTGTGATTCCTGGACGTGCCACAACGCTTTGGTATTTGTTTATTTTAACCTAGTTTGTAATTATATATTAGGTTAGTTATTACCTGAAGAAGCGATCAGATTGCAGATCTCGAAACGTAGTGTTACTGATTTATTGTTTCACTGAACGATGGTAAATGTCCGGAAAAATCCTGTTTCCTTAACAATCCTTCCATCGTCAAAAATAACCTTCAAATGAAGAATATTCTGTAGCAGTCTTAGTGTGAACTTACTTATAATAACCAATACCGTACATATATTAATTCTAAATTAACTTGATTTTTCATTGCTATGATTTTTTTCTCTCTTTATTTAGTGTTGGTAAGCGCACAATGTTTTAATAGAACAGAGCCACGCACAGGATTTGTACCATGTGGCTCTCTATATTCTTATTGTAATGTATGATTACAGAGAATAGAGATTTTATGATTCTTATTTGGATTAAAACCTGCTCATAAATAGTACAACTACTTTACATAGTTTACCTTATTTATTCCAATAACAAATAAACACAAATTGATAACTGATTACTCTGTGTTGATTATTATACATATTCATTAGAGGTTTACCAAACACATATAAAACTATTCCCTGTAACTCGTATATATTGAGACATGAAACATTCAGCTGCGGAAGAAGCCGGAAAAGTCCGTGCTAATCCATAGGACTGCCGGCATTGTTTTGCTATTGGAAGGCATGACGTAAGTCCGCTATTTATTTCTCTAAATTCGCTGTTCCACCGTTCTCCGCACTAATTCTTTTTGCCTGAATCCCAGAATCTTCTTTGCTGGAAACATGCAACGAACAATCCTATATATCAAAGCTTATTTTATTTTTGTGGTTTTGTTTTTGAGACAAAATATTCCCCTTTACAGACGTTCCAGGTTTTAAGCCGCTTAGGCAAAACAAGTTGTATTTTTGCCTGCTTCGTCGTCTCTTGCTTGCCACTCGAGTCCGCTCAGATGTTTCCCGTATAAGTACTCTAACAATCTGGTCAAATAAATTAATTATTTGCCTCTTGTTCTTTCTACGGTACTTTTCCGATTCCGTTCCAAACGTTCATTACAAGGGTTTAAGTTAATGTCCTCCTAAAAGGGGGCGACTTAAAAACTGAATTTAATTCTCCATATTCAATACAGTAACATTTAGGGATAGTTAACTAATCATATTTATTCAAAACTAAACGTAAGCCAAATGGTGACCGGCTTCTATCAATAACACCTTAACAACTTTTTATCTTAACTAAATACAACATCATGTTTATATTTCAAGGTCATTTATATGATTTTCTACATTCGGCATTCTACATTTAAACTGTGTAAAACGTGAAATTCATAACATATCAACATAGATATCTCAAATCCAAGATTGTTCTACTACATTCCAGGTAAATGGTAACCATAGAACAGTTAATAGCTTTCTCAAGTCAAACCTAATAAAAGTAGATTTTAGTGAGCTGATAAGAGTTCGTTTTTATTATATTACATTTGCGCTAACTTAATTACAGTCTTAGAAGTTATGACACATTTAATTATTAAGGAAAGTAACAAATTGTCGCTATGTAAACATCAAAGATTGAACGTTAAAATGAACATTCTTAGAAAATGTTAAATTACTGCAAAGTAAATTGTAACCGTTGATATACTTAAGAGATTGGTTTATATAATGAATTTCTTTATCTAAATTATTTATGGTTATTTGATTAAAAATACTATCTTATTTGTACACGAATACTGGTTATACGAATATTGGTTGTATCTCGAATCGCATGAAACAAATTGAATTTTCAGTAGTATACAAATTAATTTTGTTCAATTGAAAAAAATATCTTCCTCGCTTTTGTCGATAAGGTTTCATTTACTTATCAGATTTTTATAATTCATGAGGCCTTAACATCTAATAAATCATAATAGGTGTGCTTTTAGTTTTTATACTACTTTTTGTTATTTCCATAATAGCTCAATAGGTTACACAGTAAACGTTATAATTAAAGGATCACAATTGTTACTCCAATATAACGTAATGTTAAATCCCATAAAACAAGTGTGACTGAAATAGTTTGAGAGAAAATTATTTATATCTTTGCGAAAAATCTAAATATATTAAGGAAATACACGTACATTATTGTGGGGAGAAAATTTTTCAAAACGTTACAGTTAAAAAAGTTATATCTTATTTTCTAAATTTTGCAATAACGTTAGAATATAATTTTCCATTAAAAGAGTTATTAGGAGTAAGTAAAACATAGAATATATGCACATAAAATAATTTTTTGGGAAAGATTAAATGCAAATGGAAAAGGTTGAACCAAAAACATTCTAACTTGCAGTTTTCGTAATAAGTCTAATATTTAAAATTTTCAGAGTACGTGATAATTATATTTTTTAGGCTTACGCGTTAGTGTTACGATCGTCTTTTAAGATCTCTGGTTCACAACGCGTCAAAATGTTGATAACAGCGTTATATAACCTTGATATACTTCAGCATCGCTGTGAAGAACCATCTTCAGTGAAGAGATGTTCAACTCAAAGCTAGAACATTGTGAAGCACGTGTCCCTATGCATTAACCATTATTAATTTATACTGAAGCACGACTTATAAATGATATAGCTAAATGACTAAAACTATCCACTAGAAGAATCAGTGCAGGATTTTCAAACAAGCTTCACAACTTGTGCCAGAAGGTAGCCTGGGACAGAAAGCGAAGTTGGCAATGATTGTATTATACGATGTATAACCAAACGTATAAAGTTTTATGTTGTACTTCATTATGCATTATATTAGTGAAATATAAACTACCTACTAGTAAGCTAAGATGTAATAATGGGAAGCCAATCTACACAAATGATTGAGTTAGTTACGTCTTCTGTGACATTTATACTTTGTTGTATATCGCAATTTAAACATTATTTAGCAACTTACATGACTGAAATGGAAAAGGAATCATATACTAGATTTTGTTTTTTTGGGTTTTTTTTAAAAAAAAAGGAGAGGCCGATCCCCTTTTAAGCCTTATTCTGTCCGTCCTCATGGGCCACTGGCCTTTACGAGGATCTTATCAAACAGAATAAGGGGGAGAGTCGATACAGTACAAGGTTGATGGTACTGCTAAAAAGTGCAACGGTCACAGACAGGATTTGAACCTGCGCTATCTCTAAGTCAGTCTCAAAGTCCAACGACCTAGACCGCTCGGTCATCGGCA
Source organism: Homalodisca vitripennis (assembly GCF_021130785.1). Taxonomy (NCBI): domain Eukaryota; kingdom Metazoa; phylum Arthropoda; class Insecta; order Hemiptera; family Cicadellidae; genus Homalodisca; species Homalodisca vitripennis. The sequence goes on along the minus strand of NC_060215.1, from coordinate 16,898,896 downwards.
CTCCCGATAGTTACTTTACTAAACATCAAAGCGGTAACTTTGGTAATTAATTTTTATTTTTTACAGAATTATGAACATTTAAAATGCATCCATATACTGTTAGTAGAATTGGATAGCCTTCTATATTGATATTTTAAGAAGTTTTGTATATAATCAATGAATACAGTTATATTGAAAACAAACTATAAAGAATATTTAGTTACTAATAACCAAATTTCTTTTACATACAGTCATAAGTGTATAATAAATACAGAACACATATCATACATATGGTGTAAAAGTTGTTAATCTGGTATGTGTTGTTGTTATCAAAACTCTGTACTACAATGATATGTATACTGGATACTTACATGTACACCTACAGATTTCAATGAACGTTTATCCCATTAGATTTACAGTTAGACCCTGATAACTCCACATATTGTATGTATTATTTATTGTGTACTAAGTGTAAATAATTGAAGTAATGTAAGTAAAGGTATTACTTGTTTGTGCACGATACCTTTATTCATAGCTAGAACCTAAATCATGAGTAAGTTAATGCAATAGCATTCATATAACTCCGATGCTCATGAAATTATCCAAAATCCAATATACCAGAGTGTTGTATGGCATTTTTTATAAGAACATGACAATATTATTCCAATTTAGAACTGTGCGGTAGACAAAAATTTTAATTTTTAAGTAAAAGGTAAACTAAGTATATTGATTTATGTTTGACATGAAAATTCCAAGGTTTTTTAAATGTATATTTCATACTGGTTTATATTTATTAAAGTACACGGTACCGAGTGATATAGCACCAACTGCACTAAAGTGATTGTGTAATACGTGTTTCTTATTTTAAAATGTCACAACTTTAAAATGTTTACAACTAGGTATCAGTTCAAAATCAAAGTCAATCTGGCTTGAAGACGAGCACGGTCCAGTCGAAGGAGAGGCAACAGGTCCAACATCACCCTGTTCACCAATTGATAATGTCGGATTGATTGAAAGCGGAAATAGGCTGTTATTAGAGATTGGGGGAGCCTCGTCTATTGTCGATCTATCAATCTGTCTATTACAATCTATTGACTAGATTAGCTCATTGAGTCAGAGGACGCCAGCGTAGCGAGTCGTACTCCGTCAGTCTACCTTCTACCTTCCACCGTACCTTGCAAGTACATAACGTAAGATGTACTCTGTAGACGGGAACAATCTAAAGCTGACATTACATAAAATATTATAACTGCATAACCTTATTACACATTAGATTGCATAAAGTACAAACAAAATGGCAAACTCAATTTACTGTTCCAGTCCACTTTAGTTCTTCCAACATGGCTAAGAAGTATATGAATTATTAGGCGTATATAATATATTTCACAATTAGAGAAAACTCCACCTTCTGTATCAATCAACCTTCAGTCCCAAAGTTACTTGCAAATATAGGATTTTCACTTATATTGTAATGTCGTTTGTGGATAAGGTGTAGTTGACTTCTTCCTTCTTGCGTGGTATCTAAGACATAGATATTCAGACTATTAATACCTATCGACCATTACAAGTAAGCCTATATCAAACTTCACCTCCATTGACAATCAATCACCCATCCTTTCATTGCACCTTACAAAAAATAGGGTTGATAACATACCTTTAATTACAAATATACAGCTCTATCTCCTTTTTCAATCAGGTATTCATCCATTCATTGTAACTCTTAAGGCAGTAAGGTTCAATGCCGTACTTTTCAATCGTGCATTACAAATATTCAGCTCCATCAACTTTGTCAATCAGCCACCCATCTTTTCACTGTACCTTACAAGACAGTAAGGTTTGATGTCGTACCTTTCAATAGTACATTACCAATATTCACCTCCATCACCTTTGTCAATCAGCCGCCCATCCTTTCACTGGCCCTTACAAAAAAGTAAGGTTTGTATACCCTTTCAATCGTACATAACAATTATATTCACCTACATCACCTTTGTCAATCAGCCACCCATATTTTCACTGGCCCTTACAAAAAAGCAAGGTTTGTATACCCTTTCAATCGTACATAACAATTATATTCACCTACATCACCTTTGTCAATCAGCCACCCATCTTTTCACTGGCCCTTACAAAAAAGTAAGGTTTGTATACCATTTCAATCGTACATAACAATTATATTCACCTCCATTACCTTTGTCAATCAGCCGCCCATCCTTTCACTGGCCCTTACAAAAAAGTAAGGTTTGTATACCCTTTCAATCGTAAATAACAATTATATTCACCTCCATCACCTTTGTCAATCAGCCGCCCATCCTTTCACTGGCCCTTACAGAAAAGTAAGGTTTGTATACCCTTTCAATCGTACATAACAATTATATTCACCTCCATCACCTTTGTCAATCAGCCGCCCAACCTTTCACTGGCCCTTACAAAAAAGTAAGGTTTGTATAGCCTTTCAATCGTACATAACAATTATATATTCACCTCCATTACCTTTGTCAATCAGCCGCCCATCCTTTCATTGTACCTTATAAGAAATAAGGTTTTATACCATATATTTTATTACAAATATATTCACCTCCATTATATTTGTCAATCAGCCACCCATCCTTTCAATGTACCTTACAAGAGAGCAAGGTTTGTAAATTTCAGTTGTGCATTACGAGTACATAAAAAATCACTTCTTTTGTCAATAAATCACCCAAGTTTGTGTCCCATTATTAAGAGAAATAATGTCATATCTAAAGTTCATTATAGGTAAACCCAATATAAAATTCATTGTTAATCAGCCATTCATCCTTTACAGCACCTCGCAAGGGGTACTGTAAAAAATACTTCACTATGTATACCCACTTTCATCCGGTTTGTTTATTAGCCACTCCATCAAACTTGTACGGGTATTACAATAGTATTTTATAAATAATAATACCTTGGTCATCAGCTACTCATATTAAACATCAATATTTATTCATTAGTCATTCTACATCCTGTTCTTCCATCACACTCACCTCTTTCTAGGTGTGGGCCTATTACCATGTACTGTGCGGGTAGAATATAACTCAAAATCAACTTTACACACTAGTGACTAGTGTCACACATAAACCGGTTTGTAGTATTCGTGTTGGGTGTCAATCTACTACCATCCAGTAACTCAGGGGCGGATTTAACATGAAGTTTTGAGAGTCTCAACCGTGGGATCCGGGGGTTATGGACTATTCAATAACCTGCCTCTGAAAATAAAAAATAAAACATTTTAAAACACCTTTGATTAAAGCATTCGATTACTGTAATGGCGCTTTCTTAATGTAAAACACATTAAAAGTATTATTTAACATAATAGGCGTAAAAAATAATTAAAACGTTGAATATTTCCGTGTCAACCTTTACAACGAAACTGTGAGTCAATGTATTATAAGAATAAAAATAAGTTAAAAGAAAAATTACGCAAGCTACGCATTTGAACAAAAGCCATCAATATACAGACTCTATATATATAGCAAGTACTTTTTGCGATTCAATGTTTATTGATATAAAATAAGGCTATTGCTATTTATAAAAATTTAATGTAAATAAAAGTCATTTGACAGATATTTGGTCTTTCATCATATGTTAGTTTGGTTATTTAAACGCATATGTGACAGATACGGCCAAATACAAAATAATTGAATCATAAAATGTAAAATGTAAGGGCTCTGTGGTGTAATGGTAGCACATTCACCCGGCAAGTGAGAGATCCGGGTTCGAGTCCCGGCGGAGCAAGTACTTTTTGCGATTCAATGTTTATTATATTAAATAAGGCTATTGCCATTTATACAAATTTAATATATATGTAAATAACACGATTTAAGTCTCTTTTTTTTAGTATTTTTCATTTCAGTTGGCACGTGGCCATTGTCTTCTCTTCTATTGTTTTTCATTTTCGGATTTTACATAATTAATGCTTATTATATTACGTAATTTACAACCTTGTTTCTTGTTTTATTATCTTTTATAATGTTGGTTTTTATTCTTGCACCATTTTGTCTAGTGATCATAATTTTTAGTTTGCACATATAGAAAGGACTAGTTACCAGTTCTTTGAATTATAAAAAAGAAAACTAAATATATAATTTATTGTCAAATTAAATTTAGTAGTTCTTCTGACTCAATCCCTCTTCCATACTTCTTCGTGCAACAGAGGAAAGCAAACTTCATCAGTTAATAAACCCAACGACTTGAAAGTTTTGTTAATTTTGGCTGAATGTTTGTTAATGGTGACTATATCTTTGGCATATGGATTAATGGGAATCTAAGTTTACACAACAATGGCAGCTAATAATTGGAATTAATAAGGACATAAATTTTCAGTTAAACTGTCTTTATTAGTAGTAAACGGCTATTAAACATTTTTCAACTATTGTAATAAGTATTTATATTATATATTAATTCATGTTTTCTACAACTTAAAGTCGATACCGATTTGTTAACGAATCATGGAAAAATAGTGCACATGTGTCGGAATAAAACTAAACGGAATTGAGTGTATGTTTATATTCGCAGATCTAATGATGGGGTTATAAAACCTCGTACTGTTTTCCTCGCAGCTTAATTTCTAATACATCTTGAATAAGGTAGATTCACTGCCTATAATATCACTATCACTATTAATTATCACTATTTTCTTATTTCTCACTTCGAACTGTTTCCATAGCATAATGAATTTACAAAATAACATTAACATAATATAATGAGATCAATAATAAGCACAGCGTTTCTGTCACAAAAAAGTTGTTTCAGTTAACAGTAAACATAATCGATAGTTAGCAAAACGAAATAGTCTGTTTTAACCGGTATCGAATACGGTATATAAACATCTATTCTTGTATATAAACACAATATGTGTTATAAAGGTCGCCAAATAATATGCTGAGTTTCTGTTGAAACTATAAAGAATGTTTCTTATTGGGTTATAGGCAGGACAATAAAGGTACTTTTTGGAGGAAATAATGAGCAAATATTCAATATAAATTATTTTAACATACGCAAAATTTTCATTATATTTTGTGAATCGACTAGTTCATAACCATGGCTGGGACCGGATTTATAAAATACGGTCCCCTAGGCTTCCCCTGTGGTGCAGGCCCTAGGCTCTGGTTTTGGGGGTATGGAATAACATACATTTGTTTTCCATTTATGTTTTTCTTAACTTCATATTCTAGACAGTCAATTTTATATCTTTCTGCTAATGGTCCTCGAAACTTTTCCGGTTACCTTGAATCAGACTCCTCGAAGATTTCAACAATGATGCAGCTGTGTTCTCGTCGATTCTAGGGGTTTGTAAAGAGTCACTAGTTTTGTTTACTTCACCCATAATATCTTCCCAAAAAACGGCATATAGCCCTGTCTGGAACTTGGTTATTTCTCGAACTATACCCAGACCAGCCACTCTTGATTTTTCTGAATCCCCATGTCTTCTGAAATGTTCACCAGTGCCTGCTTTATTTCTAGATATCCTCGCAAAAGAGCTTTAGCAGCATCTGCTTGATATGTCCAGTATCCCACTTTCATCCGTGCCGGAGTGATGTGTGATTGTGTTTCTCGTACTCGTGACTTGCATCTATGCAGTGACAACGCCTGGGCTAGTCTCCAAGCAGCTTTTGGGTATGTTTGAACCTTTTTCTTTCCCTTATGTTCTTCTTTCTATTCTTTATTTTTGTATTTTGTAATAATACCTCCCCCACCTGACAAAGGGAGTAGATTTGAATCCTCAAAACCTTGTGATATACCTTTTGTAACCATAACGACGGCAAACATCCGAAATCCTGTACATCTTCCGTCGTCAATAACAAACTTGAAACAGAGGAATGAATATCGTGTTATTGTTATCCTTTTTGGTATAAGAAAGATGTTTTTTCTGTTCCCGCTCATTTCAAGACTCTGGTATCTGTTGGCTGAGGCAGTGAAATAAAAAAAATCAGCGTACTATTTACGATGATAAAAAAATGACCAGTGACATTATTTTGTATTGTAATTAAGGTTTGGGCCCCTAGGGGCGCGCCTACGTTGCTTACGCTCAAATCCGGCCCTGAACATGGCACCTGCAAAGTTTGTATTGTACAATAGCGATCAAGTTAAATTTATGTTGTATAATGTTCAGATTGGTGTGGTTTCCTAGATTCACTTTACATTTTATACACAGGTAGTTAGTATATAATGTATTGCATTTTAAATAAACAATAATTTTTCTTTATACAAATGTTCTAAAGGGAGAATTTACGGCCTTACGGCCCTATCTTACAATTGACTTTAACGCACTTAATTTGTTCGTAATTAAAATAGCATCGCGAATCGGTTAAATAATGTTAAATATACTTTCATCCACAACATTGATATGATATTTGGAACGATATAAAGTTTTAAACAGGATTTTTGCCTAACATTTGCCATCGTTCAGTGATACAAAACAATTGTTTTATAACACTAAACGATGGTAAGTATCTAAAATATTCCATTTCCGTTACAACCTTTCCATCGTCAAAAACAAACTCCAAACAAAGAATATAAAGTTTGTAGCATCCATTATTGAATGCATGTTAGTAATTATTTTAATAGGTTTTTATGATTTTATTACAACTTCAATAAAACACAAAAGAAATCATGTGTGGACTTAAAATACAGCAAACGTAGTATGATTTCTTTACGTGTTTCACTCTAGATTTTGAACCTTTCTTGGAGTAAGAATTTCCTGAAAGGTCTATAGTAAAATTCTTTTTATGATATTTTCAGTAATTTAAAAAGATGTTTTAAAGTGCGTCAAGTTGACAGCTTAATATTGATCCGTGACACATACTCAATTAGTGGTTGGTGAGCTCAATACCCTATTTAGAATAATGCTTTTCTTTGCGGAAACATGGGAATTAAAATATCTAATCTCTTCAGGACGGCTGTTACTACGCAACTGAAAGAATAGTCGTCGATGGGAATTTCAATATCGTCGCGCGGATTGAGAGTGCGACAAGGACACAAAAGGCGGATGATAAAGTCATGTGTGGAAGGAATATCGGAAAGATGTTAATGGGGGTGGTAAGTGGAAGTGGGAGCGAGCAGAGGAGCAGAAGCCGAGGGTCAGCAGGCCGGCCGCAATGCCATTACCGGACCTTGTTAAAATGGCTACGGGTCATTTGATCCAATCGACGGATACTGCTGGGCCACCGTCAAAAGGGTCGGTATAAATCAATGAGTGCTTGGACAATTTGACTATTCCAGTTTTCGAGTGTTCGGACATCTCGACAAACCTCTGCGCCGAGATGTCCTTTCAGTAATTACTGACTGGCCGTGTCCCTTTGCTGTTCAATACTTTCTGTTATTGTCGTTTGTCATCTTATGGGTTTCTTCGTTCCTCTCGCGATCCGCAGGGTTCTTCCGTATAATGCAGGATGATTTCTTTGGAAAATACATACTAAATAAATTAAATTAAATTACAAGCTCTACTTAAAATATAAATAAAGACGAAATGATGGTTGATGCGTTTATTGTCATCCAATTTCCCCAATGTTGATCAGACCTTTGTTCTTTGTTTAAAGTTTGTTATTATTAATACCCTCCCAACTTGACGAAGAGGATGGATTCCAATCTTCGAAACGTTGTGTTATACCTTTTTAACCATAACGATGGCAAATGTCTGAAATCCTGTTATCCTGTCAGGCCTTTGTTAATGTTAGTTCAATTTTTATTTTTCCTGCACAATTTTTAATTACTTACAGCACGGTACCGATTATGCCAATGAAAATAAAATGTTTAACTAATGTTAATCCTAATAAACTTGGTTAATCCATATCTCCATTTTGCTATGTTTACCCATGCTCTTTGAATCAAAGTGTGCTCATTCAGTTGAAATAAAAGAATTATATATAATTAACATTTGTAAGCCTTCTTTAATTATATAAAATGTTTGCTGTTCGTGTAATAGGAACATAACAGTATTAAAAGTAATTTATAAAATATTTATTTAAGAAATATAATGCACGCATACTTCGAATTATTTAGTAATAGAATGGTAAAAAAGTAATAATACAACTAGGAAAGTACATTATTTTAGGATTATACCACAAATAATTGAATTCTGGAAAGACATATTATTTAAAGTTTTATTCTATTTTAAATTTATTTACCACGATCCACTTAAAATTTATTTGTATTTAAACGTGGCAAATGTGCCGTTTTAAACATATTATATTTCGGAAACGTTGATTTTAGCTGTAATTTGAAATTAAAATATTTATTTTAGAATAACCAAAATATTTTAAGAAGCAAGTGTGGTTAAATATAAGGCATAAGTCATTTAAAAATCATATGCGGCTGAATAATTTAGTTCCAATAAGATTCTAAAGCAAAAACTATAATTCTGTTGTGAATAATTAATTAAGATCATATGAGGAATTATTATTGATTGAATATTACCACCCACATTGTGGTATGCATTATAAAATTACATAATAAAATGACATTATATAAACCTTATCTATTTACATCTTTCTAAGAGCAAATTTAAAGATCTGTCCCATTATTTTGTAGGAACTAAATCGAAATTAAAAAAATAAATAAATAAAAAAAGTTCTGCGCAAATAATTTTCCATTATTTAATTAATTTTTTTGTGTGTGTTCAAAGGTTCAACAATTACAATAGGTTATAACAATAATATATATATAATAATAAACATGAGTATTTTAAGAATTCAATAATAAATAAAATACTGCATAAAGTAAAATACTGAGTAGTAAAACGATACTATCATCATTATCAGAGGAGTTTTACCACAATAGAGAAATATTAAAATAGAACAATATAAAACTGCCACACAAAAACACAAATTGAAAAAGGATAACGAATTCATGATCCTTGCAAAACATAAGAAATAGACAAGCAAACGCAATCTCTTAACACGTACATATTGCATATTTATATTTTTCTGTATAGATAAATTACATTCTCATTGTATGGCTATTTTTCATTTTTATTTTTTATTCGGCTGAAAAAATATTGGCTGTAACGTTTATGAAATTTCACAAGGTTAAAAAAAATCATGCACCATTCTTAAATATTATTTTTACATTTATGAAAGTTTGACCCATTGACCTCCCCCCCCCCAAGTTTTTACAACCCAGCCTGGATGTTCGAAGTCGAGTTCGAAGCCGGGCGTCTTGAGTGGGTAAATCGGAACAAAAGTGCACATTAGTTGCCGCGCTGCATTAACACCACAGTGTGACCGACCGTTGCTCAACGTAGATGAAGTCGCTGATTGAATGGGACGTATTGGGGCGTGAACATACGTTAGGTAGAGTAATTAACCGGGCTGCCGGGCCAACGGGTAATCCCCACCGTCCTCTTGCGTAATTATACCTCTAGCTTCTTGCAGATCAGTGAGTGACGGGTCAATCCCCTTAATTTGCCATATCCAAACACCTTGCCCGAGCTGGTCAGATTCCCTGCATCCTGTTCAATCCCATTCCTCCTACTCACTGTGACACTCAATGTGTCCCTGGCTAAGTGTCACCACTACAACTGCATTACTCGGGTTGACCGCGACACCCTATGCTGACCGAACATAACACTTTACGTAGCTTCTGTGTTAATACTATTATCATTATATATTTTTTATGGACTTAAGGAAAATTGATAAATAATGTACTAATGTTAACGTTGACAAAAAACGAAAATGAAGTATAGTTAAATTGTTTCATGGCATTAAAAGCTCATGAATGTTGTTGTTCAATTTCCTAACTGACATACAATTTTAATTATCAACTGATAACAACTATATAAAACTCCAGACTTAAATATCCTAATAAAAACTAGAACCAGCCATTCAAAATTCGAATCGATTGTAAATTATAAACCTTCAAATCAATGGTCCCTAATTTATAACCTCTTTTAATATATATATTTATAGATGAAATGACTTTTTTATATAGATTATAAATATATATATATATATATATATATATATATATAATCTATATAGAAAAGTCATTTCATCTATAAATATATAATTTTATTATATAAAAATAGTGTTTACAGCGTACACAGAATATGTATCCAAAAATAATTTACACATCAGTTGTAATAATAATTAGTATTTTTTTACTGTACACGTACAATAAATAATGAATTAAATGTATTTAAATTTTCTAGAACAATTAAGAAAAAGCATGAAAAAATATAGTGTTAGTTTAACTCATATATTTGTTTGATTTCTACAATATAAAAGTAAGATGTATGACTTAAATATACTTTTTTCATTAGTTTATTATTGTTTGTTTAAGATTATCTGTCTTAACCAAGTCTCTTCTTTAGTGTGAATATTTTTTCTAGCATTTTAAAATTGGTTAGTAATAGATTACAAAATGTATGTTGGTACTTTTAAAAACCACGTGAGGTTCGATTTTATTACAAGAAATAATTTTATATTTTATATAAAAATATATTGAAAAATTAAATTAAACGTGAGCTTTTTCTTAGATATATATAATACCCACACCGACACCCTATTGATTGTAGTTTTTTTCATATTTTTTCATGCTCACTAAAAAGGAGCATACCTGAAAGATTTTTTAGACGGTGAGGTTGAAAATGGAAGAAAATCGTTAGAAGCCAAAAAGGATTTTTGTTGTCGTATAAGACACAACTTTTTGTGTACAAGGCAAATTCAGAAACCAAATTGTCTTTCTTGGAATGTCGAAATAAGTTTGCTACCTGGCTGCATGTCCCCTTGTGGTAGGTCAATGTGCCTGAGAGTGACATAGCAATCTAGTGTGGTGGCGGCCTCGTATACGATACCCTCTCTAGACCCTGTCCTCTAGACAGAGGACCTACCACTTCCTATCGTGCCACTTCCTATTTCTCATTCCGCAACAGGAATCGCAAATGTCAACACAATTCCCGACGAATGTACACAATTTGAAATTCAGCTCTCGGTTTTTGGTTGAGTAAATTTGTTTCTTTAGAGCCACCGCCATTTTAAATAGGTTCCCTAAAGATTGAAAAAGTATACCAATTTTTTTCACAATCCACAAGCAGTTATAGCAATTAAAGCAGGAATTCGTAACAAGGTCCAAGGAAGAAGGCTGAAGATAAGGGTATGAAGTTTTACAGTTTGTACAAGAACACACGTTTTTATAACTAACATATAAGTTACCTATATATTCTTACTGCTAAAAACAAACAGATTTTTAGGCAATAGCATGGTTTTAATGAAATATTTATGAAGTAAATTAGACTATTTTATGTATAAAACAAGCCCCTCTCTTAAGATATCTTTCATATGACTGCAATAAAGATTTTCATATCCATATTTGTGCGCATTTGTATGGCCTAATTTTAACATTTGTCCAAGAATAAATTCAAATGCTTTTTTTGGTCTACAATAATGATATAGACAATTACGTATACGAGATTTGAAATATAAAAATGAAGTATGTTTTATCATTTGTGCAATTATTTTAGTGCCTCTGATATGTAAACAGTGCAATAATCATATTTGCAAAATTGTAAAAAGTGCATAATTTTTTAATGCAAAAAATATGAAAAATTTTTATAATTTGTCTACCACCAGCGGTTTTCTTGTTACAACTTTATTGCCTGTACAGGTCCTCATTGATACGTTCCATGAGTCAGTCATATGTATGTAATACAATCAAGTTAAACATTATTTTAGACATTAATCTCTTTAATTTATCCTCCTGATAGTTTACTTTCTGGACGTAATGATCTTAGAAAGTCCTCTTGTGGGCGCTTTAGATAGCTACGTAATAATAACTTGAAATATGTCTTGTTGACTTACCGTACGGTGCCTTGTACCTTTTTATTAAATCCATGAGTAATCATGAAATACTGTAGTTTGCTGAAGACTACATTTTTGTTTGCAACACTTTACCCACATTTGACATTGTTCAATTACACAAAATATCAGTAACACTACTTTTCGAGACCTGTAATCTAATTTATTTCTCGGCTTTATAACTAACCTAACTCATAACTACAATATAGGTTAAAATAAATTATTTCAAGGAGAGGCTAATACCCTTTTGAGCCTTATTCTGTCCGTCCTCATGGGCCACTTGCTTTTGCGAGGATCTCATCAAACAGAATAAGGGGAGAGTCGATACAGTCGACGGTACAGATAAAAGGTGCAACGGTCACAGACAGAGATTTGAACCTGTGTTATCTCTAACTCAAACCCAAAATCCAACGTCTTAGACCGCTCGGCCATCGGCACTCCCAAATCTAATCATAACAAAGCGTTGTGACGCGCATAATTTAGCGAACAAGTTGCTAATTTTACTTGTAGTGGAAATTATACAGCTTCGGTTACCACTAAATTAACATTAATATTAATATAAGAATAGATACAAATTTCTGAATAATCACACTTCGGTTCTGCAAAGTTCATCAAGAATGAACCAATAAAAAAATGCTCACACCGTTTTCAAATCTACCACCATCTCCTATTTGCCGTAAGAATCGCCATTTATTATTAAATACTGGTCAGTTTCAGTGGTTGGTTATCATGAAAACGTATTGTGTCCTTCAGTTGATAATAACCTTCTTTGTTCTATTAGGTATTGTATACTATATTTGATTAGGCATGGCAAAACGCGTTGGTATGACTTGTTCATTTAAAGCTACATGTTTATTATGTGTAAGGCTAGTTATCCACTTGAAAATGAGGTCATATTGCTGATCTCAAAACTTAGTATTACTAAGTTCTTTTGTATGACCGAACAAACGATAAGTTTCAGAATTCTAACATCGTAAAAAGCTGTACTTGATATTGAACATCTTTTACAGATGGATTAGGAGTGAACTTAAATTAATATCTTTAACCAAGCCCCCTACGCAATGAGTTTCCCTCATTGACACAAAGAATACACAAGTACCGCATATTGCAAACGTTAATTATAAACTCAGATCATGTCTAGATTTTACTGAATTGTCTCTTTGAGAACCGTGACGGACGAGCGACGCGCCGTGGCTCGAAGGCATGGCATTGACATTTATAGAATAGACCAGGACGGGCTGACCAGAAATCTCTAATTGGTACAGTTGAAGGCGGCCTTATGCGTCTTAACGGGGCAGAACCGTTGCTTGAATGGCCACTTTGTCTGTGACATGATGATTATTGGTCATCGCCCCACGATATCCGCGACCATATGTGTTTGATTTGATCACAGTCCCCCTTGTACCGCAATCGGGTCTGGGTTGCAAGTACCACGTGTCTCAAACCGTATCTAACCTTCTTCTTCTGCCTACATCGGATTTACATGTTTGCTTTTTGCAGTCTTGAAAACATTGTTTCATAGCTAGCAAGCTTACTGTTGGGCTGTCACTTATTTCTCATGCTTATTTAACAATACCACAAAGGTTATAAAATAAAAATGACACATAGCAATAACTATAAAACCTCCAGAGTAATTCTAATAATATTTGCACGATTCAGACAAACCATTATTCTAACTGTTAGTAAATAAGCAGCAACTAGAGAAATACAGAAAAAGAAGAAATTAAACAATTATTAGGTAGCAAAATAATTCTAATTATAAATGCTGTTTTCACTAGGGGTATTTTTTTAGTTTTAATTATTTTTCTTCGATATATGCATTCATTTTTTGTGATATAGAGCCTTTAGCATTCTTATTTAAAAGCATTAAATAAAACAATAATAAGATTTTTAGGTTTTAACATTACATTATTTAGAATTATTTGATTACCATTTGATATCCAAATACTACATTACAAAATATAACATATTTACTTCTGTATTTTCAGTCATTTTTAGAAATAAATGTGATTTTGATTTGAGAAGTATAAAAAATTTAAGTGGACGTTAAAATTTAAATAAACAAAGCTATATATCACCAAATTAATATGTCGCAACAAATCATATATTTGTTGTTATTAAATTGTATTCCAAAATTGCTTATATAATTGTATGGAAAATTTTGAACCAATTAAAAAATGAAAGTTTTATTTCATAGTTTTATAACAATTACGATACAGTTATAAAATTTTGTTTAAAACAGGATCTTAACAATTCTTTTTTTAATGTATTGAAAAACTTAAACGTTATGGAAGGAAGGTTGCATAAAAGTACTTAGATAGCAAAGCAATAGCAATAATACATTTTAGGACTATTTCTCCATTCTTATTAAATTTAAATTTTTTAAAGGATATACAGATGGTACATACATTCCATTCATTCACGAATTAATAATACATTGTTAAATTGACTATAATCGTGATAACTTACATCATGTTGGAATGATTGGGCTACACATGGAACAAAATGTACACATCATCCATACAGTGATACATATTTTGATACGTTGACTACAATGATGGGGTAACTCATAAGGATTATCAAATTTAGGTGTGACGATGAGTATAGCTGACAGTACAATCGCGGGACGATGACTGACATCATGGTGGTAGTGATCGGTATAAACATGTAAAGTACATATCATCCATGCATTGATACATATTTTGATAAGTTGACTACAATGATGGGTTAACTCATAAGGATTATAAAATTTAGGTGTGACGATGAGTATAGCTGACAGTACAATCGCGGAACGATGACTGACATCATGGTGATAGTGATCGGTATTAACATGTAAAGTCCATATCATCCATGCATTGATACATATTTTGATAAGTTGACTACAATGATGGGTTAACTCATAAGGATTATAAAATTTAGGTGTGACGATGAGTATAGCTGACAGTACAATCGCGGGACGATGACTGACATCATGGTGGTAGTGATCGGTATAAACATGTAAAGTCCATATCATCCATGCATTGATACATATTTTGATAAGTTGACTACAATGATGGGTTAACTCATAAGGATTATAAAATTTAGGTGTGACGATGAGTATAGCTGACAGTACAATCGCGGGACGATGACTGACATCATGGTGGTAGTGATCGGTATAAACATGTAAAGTCCATATCATCCATGCATTGATACATATTTTGATAAGTTGACTACAATGATGGGTTAACTCATAAGGATTATAAAATTTAGGTGTGACGATGAGTATAGCTGACAGTACAATCGCGGACGATGACTGACATCATGGTGGTAGTGATCGGTATAAACATGTAAAGTCCATATCATCCATGCATTGATACATATTTTGATAAGTTGACTACAATGATGGGTTAACTCATAAGGATTATAAAATTTAGGTGTGACGATGAGTATAGCTGACAGTACAATCGCGGGACGATGACTGACATCATGGTGGTAGTGATCGGTATAAACATGTAAAGTCCATATCATCCATGCATTGATACATATTTTGATAAGTTGACTACAATGATGGGTTAACTCATAAGGATTATAAAATTTAGGTGTGACGATGAGTATAGCTGACAGTACAATCGCGGGACGATGACTGACATCATGGTGGTAGTGATCGGTATAAACATGTAAAGTACATATCATCCATGCATTGATACATATTTTGGTAAGACGACTACATTGATGGGATAAGTCATACGGTGGTCAAGTAGGTGTGATGATGAGTGATATTATGGTGGTAATATTCGGGATACACATGTAACATATCATCGATACAATGATACGCTGGTAAGACAATGGTTGTGTGTCGAGCTACAAGGGAGAGAAAGTTTGCGCGTGATGACAAGGACAACCGAGAGTACAGATGAGGGTTGACGGCTGATGTTGCTGTGGGATTGACGTTACGACCGTTTCCTCATTTTACGTTGGGGATGACGTTATTGATTTGACAAACCGCGTGTGCCACTGACCGGCATGGTGAGAGAGCTCTATCTGCCCGGAAGAGGGAGAGAAGAGGCAACATACCGCGCTCGCCATTCCCCATCACGGCCCACGGCTGTTGCGTTACTTAAAATATAAAACCGCCTAAATCATATATCTGTTGGTTTCGGAATTCTAAATTGTAAAACTAGTAATTCAGATTCAACCTCGAGGTAAGTTTCTCCTAAAGTGACGCCCCACTAATGCCTGTCATGCCCAGAAATGACGACAATTTGTTTACTAGATCTTATTACATTTGTTATAGTTGGGTAGCGTAATGTATCGGTTTAAAATGTAATATAATACTTTGTGTAAGGAATACATTCGCTTTCTACCTGGAAAAAACATAGTCCTCAATCCACACATAGTCCTGACGGTGCGATCAATTTTTATTACAGTAATTTTTAGTGTATAAATAAAATTCTGGTACTGTAAAATATATTTTCTAGACAGGAACAGTTTACGATTTTTTATACTCTAGTAGGAGATGTATATATATTGGAAGCAGACTTTACGGACATCTTATGGTCATGGCCAAAGAAAAACGGTGAAGATAAGGGAATGAAGTTTTTACAGTATGTATGTAAGAGGTGACTGATGGGAATGACAGGTTTTCGTTATTAAGAAACATGTTATTAGGAAACTAGTTTTTTTAACTAGGCTATATTTAATTTTAAATTTTAGTTTTCCTAAGTTACAAAGCATTACAACACATGTCACTTCCTGCAGCCATACCTCATGTAAAACCACATTTTTATATTCAGTGGTTTTTATTTGGTCATGATAAAAATGTGGTTCTTGAAACGCCTGTAATTCTTTGTGAAAATGTAAAGAAATCTGTTTTTTGTGACTAAAAACTTAAAGAATTATTCCAAACAAAATTGATTGCAACACCTTTGTAAGGCAGTTAGATACGTGTTTGAACAGGTGATCTTAACTGAAGTAGTTTGAACAATAGGAGATTGTCATAAGAAAAAAATCGTCTCTCCCTCTACATCAATATGACAGAATGAAAATGACTTACAACGAACCGAAAACGTTGAATTCAGACTTAAATTATATAAACAGGAAACGTGTATGTAATATCAACACACTCTTTAACACCAAATGTAACAGTAGTAATACTTATATAAACAAAGCATATATTTAATATTATATGACACTAGCATTAAACTAAATGATATTAATGCGCCCTTCAATACGGATACTTGAAGAAACTTGTAAAACATAAGGTAAGATAACTTTCAATTTGTGATATGAAATAATAATTCTCAGTATTTTGTATTATGACTGTTTTTGTTTACAAAAAATAGTTTCGATTATAGGGTTGCATTATATATGATGTGACTAAATAACGCTATAATACCATTACTGATAATCATAAACGTCAGCAACGATTTCAGTTCGAATCGGTTAGGGAACAAGTGCGGATTGAACAACAGTGAACATTCATTGAACAAAGAGGAAAAAGACTTGGAAAGGGACCAATTGACAGTAGTGCACTTGATAAACGGAGGTACAAAGACAGGGCAGCCCCTTGAACCAGCAATATCAGTCGATCGGTGGCGGGTAAGCGGGCGAGTCGACCGAATTAACCCATCGGTGACCCGTTCAAATCGGGCATCTAGGCAGTATTGTTATCTGAAATTCCGATTGGTCAAAGTATCGGAGACAATGGCTCGCTTGTTCGCGGTCGTCGGTTCATTCAACAAGGCGGCTCACGACAGCCAGAATAGCAGCGGGGAGATACAATCGCACAATTCGAGTGCAGGTGCCAAACGGTAAGAGCCTTGCCGTGCGGTAACTCTGGGAGCTAAACGTTTAGCTACTCGAGTTTGTACGTTAGCCACAAACCAACCATTAGAGTTACACCAAAATTTAGCTTTGACATATGATTTACAAACAATAACTCCTAGTTTATAGGTCTATAACAAGGAAAAACAGTACCGATTTGTGCGCCTTCAACGGAACTGCAACTTTGAATATTCATAACTCAGAAACTTATCTTTCGATTAAAACCACAGGTCCAAACACAATAGTTACACTATTGCTGTTTTAGTACATACATTTTAGAATTATACAATAAAACTTTAAATGAAATATTAAGCAATATATAGTGGTTTACTAAACTTACACGCCCAAGATAATGCCTTTTTAAGCTCCACACCAAGACCAATGGCGCAGTGTAGCGGATACAACGGTTATCGCGAGATAACCATATCAAGCAACGTCGAGCGTGGTTGCTGCTTGTATGATGACCGCTGAGCGATCCTGTCCTTGCAGGCAGCCCGTCTGCCCGGCCATTGGTGGTGGTTCGAAAGTCACCTTTACACCATTGGTCCCCAGGTTAAGTGTTAGAGAGGACTTCTTAGCCCTAACTTCACCTGGTAAAATATGATAATCTTTACTTTACTTTACCAATACCGAATCTTTGAACCGCCCAGACTAGACTATAATTTAATAATAATTGTTTTTCATACAATTTTAAAACTCTAAACTGTCATACTAAAAACAGTACACTCTTAACTATCTTGTAACCAGATTTAGTCTTAATACGATCACATGACTCCGAACAATACTTTTAAAGAAGCAGGTTAATTGAAACGAACTGAATACAATTTACCCTTTACGTTGTTGTAGACATAAGAACTGGACGTTTTGGCTGTAAACTATTTGCTTTACATTACTTACGCACGAAAGAGTAAAATTGTAATGCTTCCTATTTTGTAAATATAATGGTTACTTTGCTGTTAATTTTGAAACTCGGGTAGGTGAACTGTTTGATCCGAGAGTAATATACCGCTACGGCCGTAGTCTTACCGCTTTCTTTCCATTTAGCACACGCGATAGCGATTCAGATAGAGGATAACATAGGTGTGCACACATGGGAACACAAGTAACGTGCATTAAATCACGGATGACGCACCGTGTGACTTTTCATTTGAATTACTTATACGAAACGTGTAATTGCGTCAAAGTGAAACTAGCCCGCGCTGCACTCGTAAAACTATCCGTTCCCGACCGCTCTAAACCGCGGGTGGTTTATTATCCTGTTACGCAGGTAATTAAAGAGTAAAATACATCAGACTAGTTGCTCTTTGTGAATCCGTTTCCTATCCCATGTCAGGTATTAGAATGATTCTTCCCGTGCCACTCTTATAGTGCTTTCCTTAGCGACTTTAACCGTTTAAATTTTATCCTGGATATAAACCGACACAGTTTTTCTACTGATCACGCTCGAGGAGTATTTTGTGCCAGTCGTCACTGTCACTGCCGACACAACGTCGACACGTGTAGGACAGTCAGGGCGGAGCGGCGGCGGTCAGGTGTGACGGAGGCTGTGACGAGGAGATGAAACGGTAACGTTTCTGACGTCACAACGTCTCGTGACGTTCCGTTTGAAGCCGCGTGACAACCCCGTTGCCACGTTGCCACTTCGGTGCCTGGTGAAACCGACTGGTGGACTAAGCACATTTATCGTACTTCTTCTAATCATTGTCGTTTTGCCTAATGCGTCTACGTACTCAAAAATGATCCGCTACTGGTCGAATTGGTGCGCTCAAACTGGCCTTAATAACGTATATTATCTATGTTATTTTTCCATTCCTGCACTACATCAGCTATACTAATACGGAATTTTCTTTAGGGGAGATGGACTAATTAAATACACTTCATATTCATTTTAAAACAAACTAAATTCATATAATAATGTAGATTTTCCTGGAAGGTTTCAATTTACCGTACATGTTTTTTATACTTATTAGTAGTAGCGTTTATAACAATTATTTCGGAGGGGACTCACACATTGGGTGGTTTAGAAAGAAAAAAGTCCTCCTAAAACTGGGTCTCGGGAATATTCCCTTAAGAAATTCTAAGCTTTAAGACCTCATAAATGTGTTCTAGCTTAAAAAAGCTACTGGGTGCAATTTTAATGTTTGCATCTGTAATTTTGAGGGGGACTTGGGCCTTCTGAGCCCCCTTCTACACGCCCATGTTTATTAGTGATTTTTAATGCCATTAAAACCAATTTTTTAATGCAATAGTTTATTTGAAACAAACAGGAATAGCCTACTGTAGGTACCAATACAGGTACTATGTTGTACAGCAGTAGAATGCATGTAGCCTAAATGTTTTCACTATGTTTTACGTGGGTAAAAACTCTCCTATTTTTATGTCAATTCAATTGTAGAAACAATAAAATGTACTTTTAAAGCGTACAACCTTATCAAAGTAATTCAATGAGGAGCTGTTTGAAGGCGGTTAATATATACTGCATATTAGGAATGCAATCTAAACTATGAAGAGGAGGGTAGTTCGTTTTACACCCTCATTGAAAATTATTTTCATGATAAAAATAGAAAAATGCGCGTCACTTCGTGAGGAAAATAATAACGAAATATTATCATGATATAAATATGTCCGCGATTTTAGATATTATTAAAGCTTATGTACAATAACTGTAAACGCATACGTTTTCCTCATAAGGGATGAAAATTCTAAACAAAATTCGACATAATGTTGTAAAATTAACTGACACTTTAGATGTGTGTTTAAAAGAAATAGAACCCAGCGATCAGTCCATAAATAAATACACTAGCTGTCGGTCTGGTATTGAGGAAAGTAGAGGTATAAAACATTATAAATGTCAACTTAATATCAAACTGGGTAGTAAAATTAGAACGTAACTTGTAATATTTTAGTTTGTTTCCAAAATCAACATCTTATAGAAGCCTTCATTTTTTTGGATCGGCAGTTCTCAAATATCTTAAAGGATTTAGGATTTTAGAAATCGTCCTAAGTAAATCAGACCTCTTGAAGTTTGTGTGAACCGCTTTACTTTTCCTTGCCAAACAATTTGTACTGGTATTTATTCAAACATGTATTTATATTATAAAGATTGTGTAAATAAATGTATACAATTGTGCTATGTACACGATTTTTAATCGTACTTTACTGTAAATTCCACCGAAAACCAACTTTAAAGTTAGTACTACTTGAAGGACAATCAATAAGTATAATTTTCTATATAGTAAAAATAGCCAATTCACAAATAGGATACAATCATCCTTGTCCTTCGAGGACGGCCGCGCACGACGGATAATTGTTTACAAAAATCAATTGCGAGAAAATCGTAATAGGCAGTGTTATTCCACGGCCTGGAACAAATAACGAGATTGTAGTGGGTGGGGGCAGTGTTGGGGTGGGGCGGGAGGGACGCAAACAAGTAGATAAGAGATGGAGTCGGAAGGACAATAAAAATGTGTTCGGGTGTGTGTGCCGGGCCGGGTCGCTATCAGTGGAGAAAGCACTCCGGGGAGGCGAGAGTCGCGCCCCCCGGTCCGTTACCAAACAGCCCCCTCAGGCCCCCGTCCCTGCGCCTTCATCAATATTGACAACTTATTCACGACTAGAGAATGGCAAATATTTCTCATATCAGACAAATTGTTTTGTCATGACTGTCTCTCTCCGAGGTATGGGTGGGGGGGAGTGTCAGTCTAACCCGATATATCTTCTGATGTCTATAATTCCCTCAGGTATTGTATGTGTTTAGGGAGCATTCTGTAGAAGCGGCGTGTTTCTTTATCCCGCAATAAGGGTTTCCACGGGAACTGTACGTTTAGCAATGATCGCTATGTACTGTAGTCGTGTTTGTGAAGTTAAAGTGTTGTTATTAGTACTTATCGTACTTTGTAATTAATTTTATTACTAACTGTTTTTCAAAACAAATATATTAATTTTCAATTTCAGGTCAATGCCGTAACTTGCACTTTGTCCACTTTAACATTAGTTTAAACAACAATTGTGTTTTTAACATGATCGTTATATTACCTGGTTGTACAAAAATAATAATTTTCCAGTGAGATACTTTATTATTTTGTGCTTCCTAATTTAAAAGGTTACCGTAATTAGTCACTAATGTTTTGATACCTAGATCACATCTGGGTTACAATTTATCGTGCAGTATGACATGCAACTAAAAGTAAACTACTACCATTCAAAAAGTGCCATAAAATTCGTACTCAAAATACACGTAGTCTCTAAAAAGTCAACAGCTACGTTAACGTTTTCAAATACAAGTTTCTATCTCTCATTCTGTCAATTTCAAGAATAATTTATTATTATTATTAATTTTAATATATTTAACACTAATAAACTACATAAATTTTACAATCCAGTAACGTATGTTTTCCTTCCAAATATTTATTTATTTATCTATAGTGCTGTATTGAAAGTTAATTTGCTCTGAAAGAACAAATTCACATTTATTACAACCATACGTATCAAATGGTACAGGAATGGATTAATAGCAACAAGTTACCTATAAAGTAAAATTAAAGAAATAATTTTAATTTTATAAGGCTGAGTTACTTTCAAATAAGTGGTGAATTTTTAACGCCAAAAGCAAATCGTCATGGCGTTTGAATAATCTGACCGATTCTTAAAAATAGTTGACTTTTTTACCAGTTGAGAGCATATCTATAATATGCTTCATATCATAATTTCTTAAAATCCAAGAAAACAACAATTAACCAACTCGGAACATTGTATAACACTAAGTCAATATACCTAATATAGAAAACCTATTTATAGACATAAACATACTATCTAGACCTACGCCAATATTTGTTGTATTTAAAAAAAAGATTTCCTAAGGTAGTTCCCTTACGATTATGGGAAGAGTTTGTTCCCGGCCACAGAACAACATGATGTTGATATACTTTTTTATATCAAGCCATATTTCAACATTTTTAAAACGCCCACAATTAATAAAATTAATACAATATATGTGTTATTGTGTAATAAATTAGATCCACGCTAGCTTCAATATAGCTAACCTTGTTTTACTTGCATACGGAGTGGGTTTTTAGCCTTGGTCGAAACTTCTGCAAATGGTTTGATCACTAATCATGATTCCTACAAACACATCTCTCACATTTACTGTATATTCTTATATTTTATATCATTGTAAATTATGAATATTACATGTATGAAATGGCAATTTTGAATAGTTCTTTGTTTGTTAAAAATCAAAAATTATAACTTTCAAAATCAGGTTTAATTAATATTACAATAATAAAGAAGCGTAGAGACAAATAAAACACAGCCCTAATTATTTTAATATATATCTTATATTCTTGTGTAACATTACACTTACATTCTGACGTAAAAATTTGCTATATAAAAAAGTATATAAAATTGTATGTTCAAGTACGGCTATCACGGGAATAATTAATGGGAAAAAGCATTTTTACCATACACAGCAATAATATTGCTCATTTTGCGTAGGATCAACGTGTATTTGAACAATAAATACGACTTAAAGGCGTTTCAAATTATTAAAAAAATGCAAATTAAACAAAATTTCAATCGATTCCAACCAAAAAATCATTCGGTTATTCATTTCGGTCTAGTCTGGTTGTTTTGGGGCCGACTGGTAACATATGCGACAATGCCAATTATCAGATTGTTGCCAATTATGAAGAATGGGAACTAGACAGCCTATGGAGCCGGGTAGGAAATGCCGAGAAGACGAGGCCGGGAAGGGGTGAGGGTCGTGTCGGCGACAGTATCGATAATGCCCTCAGGAAGTCAAACCCAAGTGACGGCTCAGTCGTGCAGATACTACGGAAATCAAGCGAGGCGGCCGCTATAGCGACTCATCGACCTCTGTGTCGACCGGCCTGCGGGAAATTGAACAATATTTCCCGGAGAGGATACGATTTTACTGCCGGCCTCCGTTAAAAGGATGCGACTCACGCCATTTGCATTTTAAGTCACCCGAGTAACGGAGAGGGGTGGTCGCAAGTAGAAGATTGGACATTGGGACAAAACTCATGTCAATTCCTTAGTTATAAATGGTGACCTGACACGAAAATGTGTTACTGTCTATGTTAAAGTGAATTACTCATAGTGAAAACCTCTGGGTTTTCTATTATAGATATATAATTAACAATCCTTGTTTTAGTCTTATTATACAGGTTTCGATTCAGTTTATGATAAGTGTCCTATTAACTATAAATTTCAATTAAATGGAATAGAAACCGGTATCAGAATACTAAAATGAGGATTGTTACTATGGGTAATTAATTCATTCAGATTATTATGTTGTTATGTTAAATTCTAATATATTAAGTCAAACTATTTCAGCGTCAATCTTGGACTTCTATTTTAAATTGTACAGCCCTAGAAATTGGGATAAATTTAGTGGCCGTTTCATAGACTATTTAAATATTTCATTTTTATACCAGGTTTTAGGAATTACGCAAAACAGCACACCAGAACTATAATTTATCCTTTGTTTAGAGTTTGTATTCGACGATGGAAGAATTGCGAAGAAAGCAAGGTTTTTCCTGGAAATTTGATCATCGTTCATTGATACAAAAAATTATTAACACTACTTTTCAAGATCTAAAATCTGATATCTTGTCAGGTAAATAATTAGCCTAACACAAAGCAAATCATACCAAAGTATTTTGATATGCATAAGACAGGAATCATAACATTCATGTTGTGTGTCAACTTCATGCACACTAACTCAAAAACATCAACTTAATACAATAAAGTTATTACTTTTACTATTGGCCTCTGGTTAGTTGTATGTGGTTGGTCGGTGAGTAAAGACCTAGTGTGACCTGAATTCTGCAGTTCAATTTTAATAATTAGTGTTTTTTTCCATTAAGAGCATATTTTAATAAAGTTAGTATACATGGAATAAACATACAACATAGTAGTTGTGATTTCTGATTTGCGTAACATTACGCTCTGGTATGATTTGTTTATTTTTAACCTAGATTGTACTTCTGTGTTAGGTTATTTATTCACCTGAGGAAGAGATCAGATTGCACATACTCGAAATGTAGTGTTACTTAATTTTTACATCACTAAACGACGGTAAATATCCGGCAAAATCCAGTTTCCATCAATAATTTATTGTTGAGGCAGATAATGAAAATCAATCAAATCTATAAAAAGTATTATGTAATATTCATTTTCGAGGTATCTCAAAAGAAGAGAACGTTTGGTGTAATTTGAATTACATATGTGCTATAATAATGAGTACTTTATGTTTAGAATGTTAGGTACTTTACACTTTGTTATAAGCGTTTCTTCCACAGGCATTTTCAATATATATATAAAACTAGTATTAATTGATATGTTATAAAATATCAAGCTAATTTACTAACAGTTTTTATCCTTTTTTTTAAGTGTGAAACTTAGTTATGCATTAGATAAAGGATGGCAATTTATATTTCCAAAAAAGGTGAACATTTAATAAACGTTTACCATTTTTGTTAACAGTTTAAATCACTTCCTCCCTTGATTCGCTTAATTTTGCTAAGATCACGATGATAATTGGGACCGACAGGAAAGTGAACGGCCCTGGAACGGTAACGGCAGAGTCCCCTAATAGGCCCTAGGGAATGAAAAGACGAGCGTGGTCGAAGTGCTCGTGGCCATCCAACTATTTGGAGAAGCTGGCCGAGCATTAGGCTGGCTATAAAAGTGGCAGCCCCAGTTTTTCATTACAAGTTGATTGATTCGGTTGTGGGGAGGGGGTGCGAGGGTGGTGGGGGGTGAGGGGTTGTGGTCACTGCTAGTAATGCCTTGGCAAAGGCGCCCCGCTTCTTCAATCCATCCATAACAGTTTGGTCAGTACCAAGTGCTGCAATAGCAATGTACACAGCATCGCTCCCTGTAATTTTGTTGTTCCTTCTAAATTCATTCATAACAATTTAGAACATTACCACCAGTGTACAAATTATACCTCATATTCAGGTTCTTGTTTCTGAAATGCGTCCATAAATGTTTAGTCAGTATCAAGTGCTGCATTACTAAGGTTCTTGTTTCTTAAATCCATCCAAACCAGTTTGGTCAGTAAGTACCAAGTGCTGCAATATCAGTGTACACAACATCCCTCCCACTAACGTTGTTGTTTCTTCTACTCGTCCATTAGAATTTATAACATTACTATCAGTGTTCAAAGTAAACCTAATCCTAATTTTCTTCTTTATTCTATCCATCCATAACTGTTTGGTCAGTACCAAGTGCTGCAATAGCAATGTACACAGCATCCTTCCCCCTCACGTTGTTGTTCCTTTTACTCGTCCATAATAATTCAGTCACTACCATCAGTGTACAAAGTACTCTTAATCCTAACTGTCTTGTTTCTTAAATCATTCCATAATTATTTGGTCAGTTCCAAGTGCTGCAAAACTACTGTACACAACACTCCCTGCCCCTACCGTCCTTGCTCCTTCAGTCCATGAATAACGACAGTAATTGTTCAATAGCAAGTGCTGCAATAATTTTCACAGCAATCATTCTACCACTAACATAATTATTCCATAAATAATTCATAACACTTTGGCGATTTACCAAATATTCAACAGTAATGTTCACAGCAAGTCTCTAGTCCTACTTACCTCTACTTACATTGTACTCAAAGTACCCAAGCAATGCC
The DNA here is from genome assembly GCF_021130785.1 of Homalodisca vitripennis. Classification (NCBI taxonomy): domain Eukaryota; kingdom Metazoa; phylum Arthropoda; class Insecta; order Hemiptera; family Cicadellidae; genus Homalodisca; species Homalodisca vitripennis. Next base: position 16,872,637 of record NC_060215.1, on the reverse strand, counting down.
GTGCACAGTTCAAAACGTTTTATATTAATAATTGCAACACTTCTTATTGTTATTCGTTATCAGTTTGGCCAACTCTTTAAACTCCAGTTTTTACTATTTTATATTTCGCCGTTAATGCTTAAGACCCCACATATAAGACTCAGTTCATTTAGGAGTAAAGAACGTACAAAAGCATGTGGTTTTAACAGTACAATCTTTTTGACTATTGAAATTTTGTAGAACATTATCACGCCAATATGTTTTTAAGTATGTTAAACTGGACTATTATGTACTACGTATTTAAATAATAAGGTATTACATTTGTTATAGAAAATTACTAATAATCGTGGTAAAATATTTTGTATATTGTAGTTTATTTAGAATATCTCTTTATTTTCCAAAAAGACAATTCAACATTGAACTGGAACTGCTCCTGTAGTAAAAATTGAAATTTAAAACATCAGAGTCAATACTCTTAATTTTGTTTTTCCAGTTGTTGGAGTTTTAACCTGGTTTAAGTTCCTACCTAAAAATCTGTATTTGTTGGTTGGTATCAATAGTTTTTGCCAATTGCATAAACTACACACTTGCAAAATATTATGAGCAAAATAATACTTATTTTATCTTTTTACAGAAATTATAAATTTAGATCCACCCAATAAAAATATCCTTAAGTCTACCATAATCTTCTTTCATACGCTACTTACTAATTGTAATTAAAACTTTACAAACTTCGTGAACAAGATGCGATGGTTTGTTTAAGTGAAATGTATTAATATTCAAACAATGCGTTCTTTTATAATACATCTTCTACTATTAATATTTCGTCAAATACAAAATACTATATCTATCGACGTGAATGGGGCCATATAAACTGACAAGTAATTCAGTCGTGCGTCTGTTCTGAACCATATGGAATATGTGCTTTTACACCTTCAGTTAATTTAACCACAGTATAATAGGTAGAAAAAATCTAAATAGTAGAAAGTAACATTTAGGTATTTTGACTAAACTCCCGTATATAAGTCAAACATTATTTAATTAATTCTATAGAACAATCTCAGACTACTGAAACATTAATTCAAACCAAGATAATCAGTCTGTGTAGTTGTATAAAAAGTCACTGTGTTATAAACTAGTGTTTATTGATCTTTTCGCAAAGTTTAAAGGAGGATAAGATGTGATTAGATAAAAAAGACAAAAGTTATAATAGGTCTTCAAACTTCCTTATCTTTGTCCACTCTTTATCTTACTGTTATTGATAATGTTAAAAATAGCGCGGATACTGATTGTATCATTGTAGCGATGTGGATAGAGTGGCATCTTAAGAAAGCTACAGATAAGACGGTAATTTCTTTTTTTTAGAGCAAGTTCATTTGATTTGTATTTTTTATTTTCTTATCTTAAGAATGACTTTCATAACGATTTCTATTTAATTATGAATAAAGTAATATGTTTTTTACTACTTTAATTTTTCAAAATGTAACATAATGGACATGCAAGTAATACTAATACTGAGAATAAAATAGCCTTTGCGGTTGTACGTCGTAGGCACTAAAAAGTCTTGGATTTGGATCAAAGGGTGTTTATCAGGAAGGGGATGTTAATTACTTGGATTAGGTGTAGTTTACTTCAGGTTCCAAGTCGTGGGAGCTACTCTTTAAATTGAGGGGTGGAATGGACAGGGGTCAATCCGTAGGCCTAATCCAGAAGCTCCCCGATGGGCACCATACAAGGGTAATCCTGGAGACCCTTGCCTTAGCTATGCCGTCATTATAATCCTCACTGTATCAAGGCTTATGGTTGAGTGATGTACGCTGAACACTTTCGCTTCAATCCTGTTTTCACTTGCCTAAGAACGTATAAAAATTAAGAAGTGTTTAAAACTATCTCAACCTAGGATGCTTGGATGGCCTCAAATATTTTAACGACCTTATTCCCATTTAAAGACGAATAAAAACTAACGATGAGAGATAATTATTTTTATCTAAAATACCTTGAGTTTTTTGCAAAGGAAAGTCCATTGGTTACACTGCTGCACATCATATTAATGGCGTTGATATATAGGTTAATATGCAATATTATATCTGTACTCTTGTGGAGAATTCATTTTATAATTTGGTCCCTTTGTTTTTATAATGATCCCTGAAACTTGCAACTGGTGTGGGGGCATCTGATAAGATAAAATCTGTATTTTCCCTGAAGTTCATTAATGAGCAATAAGCATGGACTTTTCCAAATGACTTATAAACATTATGTAAATTTCCTGATAGTATTCTTTTTTATCATTGAACTCAAAAAAGCAATGAGTTATTATGATGTTAACACATGCTATGGCAGAATGTAGATTTGCTTTCCTAAACTTATGCCAAGTTGGCAAAATAAATTTGTTCCTTCTTAGAATGACTTTCTTTGAGAAATCTATTTCAATTAAAAACTTAAAGAGAAGGTTTAAAAAAAACTGCAGCGTTTATGAGGTTTCGGGGAAGTTTTTGGATTGGTTTTTTTAGCGTAAAAGTATCTAACTATATAACTGGATAGTTTCAATTTCTACTTAGTTCTATTTTTACTAAAATATCAATAGCAATCAGTTACATTGTTATTTTTCACGAACATTTGATCTTCTTCAATTTAAGAAAACTGTATTTACTCAGTAAACATTGTATTCTTACTTTTCCAAGTCATTGTACCTTGGAATCATCAAAGTTCGTAGAAACATTGCATATTTACCACTTGACCCAGACTATTACTATCAATTAGCTACTCTATTTTTAAGACATATAAAGTACAATTTTACTAAATTATTCATATTCATCCCGACCTTTTTTTTTGAAGACCCAGTTATACACTGTTTCATCGTATATTAAAAAATTCCTCGTTAAAAAACCTATTACCGAATATAATAAATTAAAGTTAGTTTAAAATATTATTCTGTTGTTATCAGATGCTATAAGGATTTCTGTTGAGAAGTTCATACTAAAACAATATTTTCGAGTATTGTGAATTTTTAATCCAAGGCACGTATTTCTTATGTCAAAAACGTCGTTGTTTTGTCATAAACTATTGTTTATTTTAATACATAACACATAATTTACTAGTTCAAAATACCATTCAGTGGTCCTACATTGATCTTCAAATATTGTTAAATTCCGGAATAAAAATAACGGGCTTGTCAAGCGCTTAATATGTTTTTATAAACCTAAATATATTTATGTAATTATATAATATTAACGCTGTTGTTTTTGGAAGATCTTTAACCTATCAATGAATAAGTTTATAGTATTAAAACCTAGACCATAAATACAGTATTAAAACAAACAAGCAGTTTATGTCTGAGGGTGGTCAATATCAAACAGTAAGTATAAAAATACATCACATAGTAAAAATCTGAACGAAGAGTCAGATAACGATTAACAGTAGAGGAAACAAAGGACTGCAAACACAGAGAACAGAGGTTGGTGAACAGTAGATATTGAACAGGCAATAGCGGGCGGTGGCCAGTCTATTAGGGCCAGGCTTCGGCCACCTAATCCCTATAGGCAGCCGATAAGGGTAAGGCCGGAGTCTAACCTTATTTTGATAATCCCCACCAAAACCACCACTTTGATTCCGACCCACTTAATGCCGTTACTTCGCCTTTAATTATTGTCCCTCATTGAGCCATCTCCCCAGCTCACGCACTAAACCAGTATTGAAGCCTCGTTAACTGAAATGTTTCTATTGATTATTTTATAAACTGTTTATATTTGTTTTTATTTTTATTGATGATTTTTAAAATACTAAACCGTATTTATTACTTATAATAATTACTAGTTATATTTGGTAGCATTGAAATGATATACTTCAAAATGTTTTCCAACATTAATTGACATTGCTTTTAGGTGTTGCCAAATAAAAGTAAATGCATAATTAGTCATAATTTCTAGATTATAAACACGTTGTGCCATTTGTGCACCATTAATTAAATGTAAACATGTTTAAAACTGCCACCACTTGGGTTGGAACAGTTCACATCAGGTTATCAACCTCTACGATATCATCATAGTGTGTGATAAGTGCTATCAGGCAAAAACAAAAACGTTATATACAGGTAAAATTAAGTTTTCGTTTATCTTTTTCAATTATAAGTATCATAAACAAAAATATTTTTTTTTAATCTGTCGAGGAACGTTTTTTTAAGTTATATATATATATAATGTATATATATATTATATATATACATATATATAATGTATATATATAATGTATATATATAAATTACAGTATATATATATATATATTTGTGATTTTATATTATATATATATATATATATATATATATATATATACCTGTAAAAAGAAACTATTCATATTGGATTAAAATCATTCATAAACTTAAAAATCAACTTATTTAATTTTTATTTTTAATTTAGTTTTTTCTATTGTTCTGTCCCATTAAACTTAGCGTAACAACAAAATAATATTGGGTTATTGTTAAAGAAAAAGAAGTTACTTACTGTAGGTAATATATGTTTGGTGTTATGCGCCTTTCACCAATTTAATATTTAACCGCAATTTTGTTTATATTATGATGAATGCGGTTTGCTCAGTAACAAAAACATAAATTTTAGTCTTAGTATTTAATGAACTTTAGTGTAAAAATTAAGGGACAAAATTACATAGGTGTCAAATTATTATTATTGATTGTCAATGGTGCTGAATTAAATTCCCAATTATTATTTCATATATAATTGTTATTGTCAATTACTGTAAGTTCAACAAAATAGAATTTGCTAGGGTTTACAAATTATAATGTTACAACAAATTTTTATTCCAATCATGTACTCTACATTGCTACTATTAATAGGCTAATCCTAACCCTATATCGCACTATCAACAAAATCAAAACCGCTTTAACTTGATTTACTATGTAATAAAATTAAAATTATATCACCTATAAAATTATAAAAAATATTAAACATCATGATTAGCATTTTCATAAACATATTACTTTATTCATAATTAAATAGAAATCGTTATGAAAATCATTCTGAAGATAAGAAAGTAAAACATACAAATCAATTGAACTTGCTCTAAAACAAAGAAAACACCATCTTAACTGTAGGTTTCTTAAGATGCCACTCTATCCACATCGCTACAATGATACAATCAGTATCCGCGCTATGTTTAACATTGTCAATAACAGTAAGATAAGGAGTGGACAAAGATAAGGAAGTTTGAAGACCTATTATTACTTTTGTCTTTTTTATCTAATCACATCTTATCCTCCTTTAAACTTTGCGAAAAAATCAATAAACACTAGTTTATAACACAGTGACTTTTTATATAACTACACAGACTAATTACCAATAATTATTATAATTATTCCACCAACCATTCGGTTTTGTTAGCGACAATTTAATTCAACGATGATTCCCGCTATCTCTTAAATAAGAAGGTTTAAAAGTTCGGTTTAAAGTTTATGTCTTGTAGAACCCTCTTTGTGATACTGATATCGTGGTAAAGTCCCGTGCACCGCCATGGTATAATGGTTGCTTTATCGTTTGTGTTTAAACGGATCCTGTTATATCAACATTCACTGTTGAATGAAACCATTTAAATTTTTAATCAAGCCAATTTTGTTCTAATAAAATGAAAATATTTTAAAATAATTTTAAATGAGCAGCTCTTACAATACATACGTAACACACTCAAATAAGATATGTATTAAAATTACGAGTTGACTTGTCAAACCTTTTACTCTCACCACAGAAATTGTTAAAATATCCAAAATAATTTAAGAAAGGTTTGGTGGCTCAAATATAAAAATAAACCTGTACAACAATGAAATTAATCTCCTCACGATAATTTATTTACGCTTTATCTCCTCAGAGAACAGTCATGACGATTCCAGAGAAACCCGTCACCATTATTACATAGCGAATTTCAAGAAGCAATAGACAGAGGTGTTTTCGTTCTTTTTTTCCTTTTTTCTAAATTTCTCTAGCCTTTTCTGTAATTTTAATACAACTAGCACAGGCAGGTTTTCCCATGTAGGCCTACGAGTTTTGTATATTATTATAGTATAACATATTGTTTACGTTTATCTTTAAATTTTGTTATTTTACTAAAATATTTGTAAACATGTATACGTTATTGTCTATGGATTTATAATTAGCCTATTCCAAAGATCAATTGCAAGAATTGCTGGAATAAGCCTCGTTAATTAAAAAAAAAATACTATACTAAGATACATTTAGATAATTTTGATGTTATTAAAGATATTACAAGTTTATCCGGTTAAGCCGTTCTTCCAAATAATGTTGTAAAAGAAATCTTTGTATTATCATGTGATACCTCTATAATTCTCAATGTTTTTATAAAAGTATGTTTCAAAATATGAAACTTAAAAATGGTTTACTTCATTTATCTGGCTTGCAAGTTTAAAATGGCGTAAACAAATCACTGCAATGTTTGGGCTCCAAAGTAATTTACAAGAATATTATTGTATCTGGTAATGGCTTTTTCAAGGGAATTGTATTTAATTTTAAATTTCGTTATGTGTTTGGGTTTCACTATAGCACGATACCATAGAACAATGAGGTATAGAGTATTGTGAAGGGAGAGCAAGGCTGACACCCATTTAACTGTATTTGTATTTGGCATAAATATGGAAACTTAAGTGTGTATGTGAATGATTAATATAGTTATTAACACCGGGCATTCAAACTCAATACATTGCCCCGTTACTTAAAGAAATGTCTTATTTCATTTCTCGTTTTGAAATTAAACCTTCACGCGTAACGGTTAATAAATATAATAAAATCACTTCCAATCCCATGAATGATGTAGATGTTATACGTCGTGATCCTTACTGTTGTGACCTAATTTTTTTACCAAAGTGGAAAATCAAACTGTCTTTCTCGATTCATTCAAACACGAGAGAAGCGAAATGCTTCATGTACGAAGAGACAGTCACGCCGAGGAGTGACTCCAGTTCTTGTCAAAGAAACAAACAATACCTAACACTAATATTTCCCGCACGCGACAAACAAAGCAAACCGCTGATTAGTAAAAGTGAGAGTCAAAAATCGGCGGTGCCGGGAACGTAATCAATGATCGTGCGACACAAGGGCCCTCAACTGAGGTCGGCGGCAAGCGCAACACCCTTTGATCAGTGATTCCAGAAATAATTACAATCCGATTTGAACTGGCAAAAAGAAGAGCATTCGGGCGAGCGGCGACGCGTACAACAGTACAGGGTGCACAAAGGCGGATGTGTGCGGTGTGCGCGCAGCACAGAACATAGTGTACCCACTATCGAGCGCTCCTCGCCGGGGCATTCGCCTAGAAATAAAATATGCTCTGATCTCTCGAAATTGGAGCGGCGGCGTTTTAGCGATCGCAAACACCTCAATTAATTTCTTCCTCTCCGCATGACACGTATGGAGTTTACCGAATTGATTTCTTTTAGCTTTCCGAGCGCGCTCCTTTTTTCAGCCATTCACGGTTGCAGCCGCATTCACCCCTTAATTACTGCACCGACTTTGACGGAAGATTATTTCACGTGTTCTGAGCTCTATCTCTGCATTCCGAGGCCGAGCCGATTTACTTTTCTCGGTGGACCGTGAACGAAATTCTTTTCAGAATTATAACCTCGTTTTAATTTTCCGAGCAAACACACACGAATTAGAAGAGCATTATAGTTTATCCCAAAGACGGCAGGAAGGACTCTTATAATTAATCTTAACTGAGCCCAGTTAAGTAAACCTCGGTTCTGAGACAGCGCGGTGAGAGGTGACCTCGCCTCGTTACGCTATACAAGACTTACATGTGCACGTACACTTATAATTAATCTCGACTGAGCCCAGTTAAGTAAACTTAGGTTAGCGCGGAAAGAGGTGACCTCGCCTCATCACGCTACAAAAGATTTACATATGTATACGTACATATACTTATTAATAATCTCGACTGAGCCCAGTTAAGTAAACTTAGGTTAGCGCGGAAAGAGGTGACCTCGCCTCGTCACGCTACAAAAGACGTACATGTGTGTACGTACGTATACTTACTATTAATCTCGACTAAGCTCATTTAAGCAAACCTTAGTTCTGAGACAGCGCTTAAATAAACATCGCTCGGTTCTGAGCCAGTGTTTAAATTAACTCTGGTTCTGAGACAGCGATTAAGTAAATAACTATCTTGATGCTGTCTGATCTGTCTGATAACTGAAGTAAACGTCAGTTCTGAGACAGTACATAAGTAAACTCTGGTTCTGAGACAGCGATTAAGTGAATCAAGTTCTTAATAAGGCACTCAGGTAAATCTCAGTTCTGAGACAGTACATAAGTAAACTCTGGTTCTGAGACAGCGATTAAGTAAATCACGTTCTTCATAAGACACTGAAGTACATCTCAGTTCTGAAATAGCACATAAAACCTTGTTTCTAAGACAGCAATTAACTAAGTCATGACCCCACGACACCTCTAAAGTTAATCTAAATTCTGAGACAGCTTTTAAGTAAATCTCAAATTTTAAGAGAGCGGTTGAGTAATTCTCAGTTGAGAGACAGGAAGGCGAATAGTGAGCTTGACATATTAGAGTAGTTAAAACTGACGTATTGTAAGTGAATTAATAATTGTTTTAATGAATTTTTAGTAGTTTTGAGAATGTTTGTTAAATTAGTAAACTATTAGCCTATGTTTGTGGGCATTTCGAGTGCAGCTGCATTTTCCTGAGTGAAACCGAACCCAAAATATATTTACGATCGGGGATGGGGAAGGCTCAGGTCGCACACTAAATGTGAGAAATGGAAAAGTGGAGATGGAGTAATCGAGCCGGTAGTAAACAATAATTTGCTGTCCTATCGTTATTATGAGGCCTATCGCGCGTTGATAGGCGACTGGCCGGGGGCCGAGCCAGGCCGGTGGCCACGTAACAGAAGGGGCCAGAGTACGGCGTAGAATAGGCCATAACGCTTTATTGGAGCTACAATCTCCAGCGAGGACCGCACGGTCACATTACTTCTCATTAGGTCCATAACGATGTCGGCGCGCCCACTCTCCTACTTTGAAGATTTATAATAAAAAAGACTTTGGCTCAGAGTCGGTATTGGACATAACTTTCAATATTGCCTGGACATCAATGGTAGGGCAGTGTCCCGCGGTCGACTCCTGCCGAACTCCCTGTATTGTGGCAATTTCGTATGATTGGGGTTTACCGCATCGCATCCGGTTTACTCTCATCGGCCTTGCAATATGAAGGGTCCGTGTTCATTGTCAAAATCTTCACTTAAGAAAGCGAAATCGATTGTGTACAGCCGGCTTCGATTGTGTTCGGTGAGAGGTTTATGAGTTCACCACTATCTGTTACAATGTTATGGATATCATAATTGAAAGATCAGCCTTTCTCCCCATATTTTCAGTGGCCGTGAAAGAAATTTTCAAATACATTTTAAACTAAATACAACTAATTTTCAATGTATATTTATTTTAAAGTAAATTTCAGAGTTAAAGTAAATATTTGGCGTAACATTTATGAAGTAACTTCGCTACAGTCATCATTAGTTCTGTACTCAACGAGTATGGTTACGAGAATACTCAAATGTGGTAGGTGCCTTACTAGTTTTTCCATTTAGATTTTTGGTCGTTTCATTTATGATGACGAAACTCACCACTTACAGATGTAGCCAAATCTTTCATCTTTAAGTGTCAGGTCATGAAAACTTTGTTGATAATATAAACTGAAAAATCATACTAACGGGAACCCAGTGAATGAAACTTTAAAATAAAAAAATATAAACCACGTATTCTGTAGCTAGAGATGGGTTATAGCTTGACAACGTGTCCTGCTAGAGTTGTAACACCATGATTGCGGTGGACCCACATTACTAGTATACCAGCTGCCCTAGAGTCAGCGCACGACTTGTATCACAGTTAAGGTGTTAAATATTGCACCTTACATTAACAAACTGAACGAACGAGCTGTTGACAAAAGTTTCAAATATAAGCTGATATAACTGAGTATAATTATCATGCGAAATAGACATATACCTTGTAAAGGTAAGCAATTACATGCTTAAATCTTTATCTACTTTGAACTGTACGTATTTAATTTATATATATATATATATACTGTATATATATGTATAAATATATATACTGTATATATATGTATATATATATATTTATTCATATATATAAATTCATTATTAATAAACGGTACTGTTTTTAGTGCAAATTGAGTTATACACGATTTTAAAGGCATTGACACAAAGAAAGGGAAACAAACTTATGAGGAGCATTAAGAAACTAGGGAGAATTTCATGAGTTTGACATTTACTTGGGTTGTAGTTATGCATTGGTTTAGTCTTACCTGAAGAAGAGATCAGATTGCAGATCTCGAAACGTAGTGTTACTGGTTCTATTACTTGGTATGTTGAGTGTTTTATAAGATACACCAAAAAGTCAAATTTAGATTAACACTTTTGATTGAAGATGGCTTTGAAAAAACGACTAAGTCAAAATCTCAAATTTTAATTTCGTTAACAATGTTTCAATCTCGGCCGATACGAAGATGATGCTCATTTCATCGGCTATGTAAGCTTTAGATTAAAAAGCTACCTACCACGTCGTTTCCAGACCTTTTATACCGTTTTACACCTTTATAAAACACAGATTGACCCAGTTCACTGTTATCCAAACAAACACACCTTAGGAAGGGAGAATCTTCTTGCTAATCAGTCGATTAAGACTACAATATAGAATTATTCATTTGTAACAAAATAGTCCAACAATTCTTTTTGTAGTTCCCGTACAGAAATACTCACTATTTCTGAAAATGGCCCGCAAAGTAAAAATATATCTAAATATTCTAGATAATTGACACGTTCTAAAACTGGGCGAAAGAATAACTTTTTTAGCATCGAAATTACTGTTGAATTCGAAAATTTATCGTGGTCTATCAATAAATTAAAAACAACTTTTATTGAAATTTTACTGAATGGGATCCCAAAAAATTACCTTTGGGTGCCCACATACATACGAGAGTTTGAGAAATCTTGGTAGTTAAGTAAATCTAAACGTTAAGCACTATTACGGGATCTGGGCGGCCGCGGCGGTGCAACACAATTATATAAACAAAACTATACCAAAAAAACAATATATCTTATAATTCAGGAATAGAGTACGCTATCAGAGTAGCAATAAACACACGCAATCACCTGGAAATTACATAATAAATACGGATCATAACATTACTCAACTACAAACGGTAAAAAACAAATTCAACACAATTTCGGACATTTGCCATCGATATAGGTTATAAAAGACATAACACAACGTTTAGAGGATTGGAATCTATCCTCTTCGTCAGGTGGGGAAAGTATTAATACATAACAAATAACGGTGCAGACTCCTTTTTTCCCAAAATCAGATATTGGAGGTAGGGAATGAGGATAAAACGGAGGCTCCACTCCTACTTTCCCAAGCAATGAAAATATTATCAAAATTCCGCTTGCGGCATTTTGTCGTAGGGACATCTAACAAGGTGTTAAGACATAATAATCCTTTTTTAATCTCCACAAACAGTAAGCTGAAAACATACTATGTAATCTACATAAACGCTAAATATTGTAAAACATTAAAGTTTAAAAAACGGTTTTACATTTAAAACTTGTCTGAAATTGCAAAGTTGACATGATTGTTACGGAAGTGTACTGTAGTTATCCGCTACAAAACAAAAGAGAAGAACGGAACATAACGTTTCTAAAAGAGGCATCTTCTCACGTCTTCAATGAGAACACCACGAATATTTTATTAATTTTACACATTTTTAACCAATAATAACAATTAACAAACATATATATGGGAAAAAACCTGTCGAGATTAGATTTTTACCTACAAAACTAGTGAAAGGACATAGGCTCACTGTACGAATAGTAAATAAAAACCTAAGAAATTTTGTATTTTGGATGTAAATTCTTGAAAATGTTCCATTATTTAATATGATTGTGGTATGAATGCAGCCATGAAAAATAATCTAAAATATGTCCTTGAATAGTTGCCATGTTAAAATATTTCAATAGATTCACGAATATTTAAAAAATAAAAATATATTCAGCTACTTAGTGGGATGTCGACCATGTGAAAATTTAAAATCATAAATCGAAGTTAAAATGTTCAGACTGCAACAAAACGGACGCGCTACTAGTGTAAGTGGATACTGTGGAAGACGTCTATGAGATAGGTGGTGGGAAGGGACAGGTGGGGTGTAATGTGGGTCTGGAAGGCAGGCGAAGTGGCGAGTCGGCGGTGGAGGAGGAGGTCATATTGAGCCCTATATCCAATATAGCCGTCGGGTAATAGCTGTGATATCCAGAGGACACTATATTGCTGGTAATTGGGTCATTCCGTCGATACAGTGCTACTGGACAAGGGAGCTTTTATAGGCACCTTCTCCGTCCGCTCTTTCCGTAGATCAATACCTCCCGCGACCATCTAGCGAACACACAACAAGTCACAAGTGGCAAAATTCACAGCTCACTTGTTACAAATCAGTTTGAAATGTGTCTAACTAATGTCAAACTAAATATATTTCTTTATAAATAATAAAGTAATAGTTATTACTGTAACTCTTTGTTTCCAATAATGTAGGTCTGATAAGGCATTCCTTGAAAACAGAAGGCCTCACGAAAAGAAAATTTAGTTATTGGAGTATTTGATTTTTTAAACTAATGAATAATTTAAATCCAATAAGCAAGGATCGTATACAATGTTTAGAGTTTGTTATGCGATTGGATGAAATGTGAAGGATTTACCATCGTTCAGAGATACAAGAAGTTAGTAACACTACGTTTCAAGATCTGCGATCTGATATCCTCCTCAGGTAGAAAACTAGCATACACATAACTACAATCTAGGTTAAAATAAATAGATCATACCACAGCGTTGTGACATGTATAAGTCAGGAGTTACCCCAACCAATGTTGTGAAGGAAACAGGATTTTCCGGACATTTGCCATCGTTCAGTGATACAAAAAATCAGTAACATTACGTTACGAGATCAGCAAGCTGATCTCTTCTTCAGGTAAATAACTAACCTAAGACAGTCGACGAATGCAGACCTATTGTAACCTGTATTCTGTTGTTCAGTTTTAATAATTAGGGTTTTTTTTATTAAGTGCATGTTTTAGTGTTAGTGAACTTACATACAACATAGTGGTTGTGATTCCTGACTTATGCGTGTGACAACGCTCTAGTATGATTTGTTTATTTGAATCTAGTTTGTAATTATGTGTTAGGTTAGTTATTTACGTGAAGAAGAGATTAGATAACAGATCTCGAAACGTAGTGTTACTGAATTTTTTTGTATCATTAAACGATAGCAAATGTCCGGAAAATCCCGTTTCCTTTAAAATACTTCCATCATCAAAAACAGACTTCAAACAAAGAACCATGTTGTGTGTCTATTCCATGCACGCTAACTCTAAAACACGCACTTAATAAAGGTTGGTTGCTAAGTGCAGACCTATTGTGAACTATAGTCTTTAGTTCGGTTTTAATAATTAATTTTTATTTTATATTCTGGAGTAAAAGCTATAAAATATAACGGTTTTTGAGCCTTGAATGACTGTCCTCCTAACTACAGTTTATGGATTTTTAAAGCAAAATGTCTTTTCACGTCTCCTTATTCTAGGGAGCTGAGATTTCGCGTAACTATTCGAGGTTACCAGATTACCGATGACTTAAAATTAGAGTAATTCCAAGCTTTGCCAATACATGAACATTGCGGTGGTGGGTACAGATAGAAGCGACATTTTGCTGCTGGAACTACATAATAACTTCAAGTATGTAATTTAAGTTTTAACACTTAGATAAACGCGATTCAAGTAGAGTCCTCCATTTACTAGTCTTCGTGGATCTTATGGAACATGTCAATTCTATACTAGTATTAATTTACCAATTATTGATTCGTCTTTGATACACAAACATTACAAATTTTAATATGAGTAGGCCGTATTCTTTGTAACCGATATAGGAGTATTAGTACATGTTTGGAGCTGATGAACAGAGAATAGAAAAGAGTATGATGTTTTAAATTATTTAATTTCAATTATTGCTTTAAGTGTTTACAGTTTTATTCAAGGAGTATTTGAGGGGAAACACATGATTTATTACGATAAATACAGTATTTAATTGAGACTACAATCGATCTGTGTTTCTAAGGACTAAAAATAAGTCGAATTCAATTATTAAAAATACAGCGCAATATTTGAGTAAAGGTCATAATTGTTGTAACCAGATGAATTTTCAAGATAAACTGAGAAAAAGAGTAAAAAATAATTTATGAAACTAAACTTACATTAAAATATATAAAATACATTTCCTAACATTAGGTTTAGTTATAATTTAAAAACTTAAAATAAATAATTCAAATACAATGCATTTATCACATGAAAAGTAGATACAATCAACGTTTCCGTTTAGATATAGAATAAAATAGTATTTTAACGGATTTATAATAATGTGTATTGTTCTCTCCTCTTTCCTAACACAAAACAACATTGTTTCATCTTCTTTTCCAGGGCTGAATCTTTAATCTGTCTTATATCGCTTCATTAATACACTATAAACTGCTCAGCAAGAATTCTCTACATCGTATTGTTTAAAAACAGAAATGTTCAACGTTCCATGGTGGTTAAACTAACCAAACAAATGTTTCATGATGCACTTCTAATTTGCATTTAGCTATGAACTATAAAGAAAAAAGACACATGTGTAACATTATAGTTTCATAACATGTATTATATCAAAATTAACTAATATATCTATAATAAGAATTAGTTTTGCTATTTTATAGACATTTAAACTTTTATTTAATTTTAAACACTGTTAACATGTGAATGAAATGTTTATTAATACACATTTGACCTTACAAGTGAATTTTCGGATCTAAAAGATCATTTGTGTCATTAACCTTTCAAAATTTTACTTTTTTGGTATTTAGATTTAAGCTGTATATAAAACAAATTCTTTAATTACTTTCTCGGCTGGTATATAATCAATGCTGTTGTCTCAATTGTTTTCGAACTGTGTGTTTTTATAATTTAACATGTTATTTTTACATTTTAAATATAAAATAAAACTATGATATACGTTCACATACAAAACTACATATAACCTAAAAAATATGTAGGGAATTAACAATCGGCCACGAACAATGAAATCTGACACCCGATTTTGATATGCAGTATGTAATTAGTGTCCAAATAATGTGGAATAACACTCGAAATATTTCAGCCCCGCTGTGAAAGAGCCATCTTCAGTTAACACGTGTTTAAAACGAAACTGCACATAATATACATTTGCCTGTACAGGGGCTGAACTGTATCGTGATTGGGTAAAGCTTATCCGACCAAGACCAATATGCCCAATATGGATTCTTTTGGTTATATGATTGTTGCACGTAAGGAAGAGAAGTATAATAAAGTAAAACAAATTAATATTTTGAATGACAATTTACTCAATAAATCAATAAATTATTGATTTATAACTGATACGCACGTAAAAGCAAATAAACCCTATAAGCTTAACGTTAGATTGATAATAGCTTTGATTGTATCATATTAATAATACAATCAAGGATAATAGTAATTCCAAGCACTGCAAACAAGCACCCTAAATAAAAAATGACAGGAAACTCAAATTAATGATTGATTGCCTTGTATATAATCTCAAACGTGAACTTATTGATTCCAAATATAAATATATATATACATTTTTAGTTGTAACATATTTTGTATAAAATACATAAACCAACTGATAATTAGTTCCTGGCCCATGGTGTTTGTCACCTTTCAACTAATATTATTGTTTGGCTAGTCTTCCTGTAAGAATGTCTTGTTGTAAATTCTTGTTTTCGGAACCATTGGTGAGGAGGAGACTCTGTGAATTTCCTGTATATTCTATAAACACGGTGATTATACATTCTCGAAAATAGTATAAGTTAGGAAAATTTGAAACCGGATAGAAGGCGTATATTTTAGTTAGTTAGTTATAAATAATAATTAAAGTATCTTACGATTAGTGGAGCTTAGATCTGCTAGGTGATTTAGATAGTATAATATCTGCCAGCCTAATACAACGAAATTTTATGTTACATCACGCCTGAGGTTCGACTTCTCTGAAACAATCTGAATAATAGATGTAATTTTTCTTCAAACTGATAGAAAAATCATGTCCTTTGTACGCGAGATTCAATCCCCTTTACTGAAAAATGGTAAAACAAAATGGTACTTTGGAAAATGTCCTTACAAAACTATAACACAACCTAAATGTTTGGCCAACAAAAATTGTCTCATACAAAAGGAGCGTTAACATTAAATTATTGATCGAAGTGGATCTTTAAATCTTATACAAAAACCATTAATGAAGAATAATGGAAAACACAATCCTTAAACTTTACGTAACATAAATATATGACACAAGTAAGATTCTGTTGAGAATATTCTTCAATACGTATATACGTTGCAAGGTTGTTGTATAAATATTCTGTGTTACGACAGAATACATGGCACTAACTTTCAACACATGATGTAGCTATGGTTGGGAAGGGATGATTCAATGTGGAATGTTGAGTTAAGCACGCTGTTACAGACTTGACACCTGATATCTGGAGTCATGTTCGTCTGAACAGATCGGAAAAATGTCAATGTCAAAGAAGCTCAAAACGAGCTCGATACATCGTTTGACATCAGAGACCCTAGACCAAAAACACAGTGTGATCCAGGTGAAGAGGAATTCTCATTGTCTCATTAGCTGCACACTTGAGTGCACTACGATGTGATAAACACGACCTGTAAGCACTGTGGAGCAACGAGTTTTTTACATAAAAGTGATATCTTGGATCTCTTCAGACGAACATGACTCCAGAATTCAAGAGTAAAGTCTGAAACAGCCGTAAGATCTTAGACGCTGCACTGGAGGAAAGTGACCTGGACCTTACCTCAACATTCACACTAACTTTCTGTTTAACTTCTTTGTCTTTTCAATATAAAATGAAAGTACCTTCAGGAGAGTACATTTCCTAAGAGATAAAGTATCTTTCACACTTAAAATAAATGCTGAGTTGTGGATATTTATTGTTAAGCATTCTTTGGCGAGGGCAGGATTTTAATCATGTGCTTTTGAAACACATACATACGTGAGATCATGCTGGTCCAGCAAGTAAGTTTGACGTTATTGGCGCATTATTTTAATATCTCCCTTTTCACCGCGTCCATAGACAGACTTAGACAACTTAGACTCTTAACTTCAATCACACAACTATCCATCCCTTCATTGACACAATATAAACGGCAAAATGTATTCTTAAAAAACTTCTATACGCCCAGATGCGATAAAGTTTATAAAAATACACATTACTAAATTAGTATTATTTTCACGTGACTTGAATCTTAGGTTAAAAAAATTAATTGTCTATTTTATTAAAAATTACCGCATTCTAAATCAATCAACTATTAACCGCTAAATTTAAACACATGACTTACAAATATGACGTAAATAAATTTGATTAGGCACACTTGGTTAACTATCCTTTAAATTATTTCAAGTCGCATGAAGCTTGATATCTTTAAAAGATATACAAGTTAAAGCAACTACTGTGCAGAATAGTTTGATATCAAGTTTGCATACGTCTCCGTAATGATTAGTCTCCGTTATTTAGATGTCTATAGGTTATTCTATATACAAGTTAAAGCAACTACTGTGCAGAATAGTTTGATATCACGTTTGCATACGTCTCCGTAATGATTAGTCTCCGTTATTTAGATGTCTATAGGTTATTCTATATACAAGTTAAAGCAACTACTGTGCAGAATAGTTTGATATCACGTTTGCATACGTCTCCGTAATGATTAGTCTCCGTTATTTAGATGTCTATAGGTTATTCTATATACAAGTTAAAGCAACTACTGTGCAGAATAGTTTGATATCACGTTTGCATACGTCTCCGTAATGATTAGTCTCCGTTATTTAGATGTCTATAGGTTATTCTATATACAAGTTAAAGCAACTACTGTGCAGAATAGTTTGATATCAGGTTTGCATACGTCTCCGTAATGATTAGTCTCCGTTATTTAGATGTCTATAGGTTATTCTATATACAAGTTAAAGCAACTACTGTGCAGAATAGTTTGATATCACGTTTGCATACGTCTCCGTAATGATTAGTCTCCGTTATTTAGATGTCTATAGGTTATTCTATATACAAGTTAAAGCAACTACTGTGCAGAATAGTTTGATATCACGTTTGCATACGTCTCCATAATGATTAGTCTCCGTTATTTAGATGTCTATAGGTTATTCTATATACAAGTTAAAGCAACTACTGTGCAGAATAGTTTGATATCACGTTTGCATACGTCTCCGTAATGATTAGTCTCCGTTATTTAGATGTCTATAGGTTATTCTATATACAAGTTAAAGCAACTACTGTGCAGAATAGTTTGATATCACGTTTGCATACGTCTCCGTAATGATTAGTCTCCGTTATTTAGATGTCTATAGGTTATTCTATATACAAGTTAAAGCAACTACTGTGCAGAATAGTTTGATATCACGTTTGCATACGTCTCCGTAATGATTAGTCTCCGTTATTTAGATGTCTATAGGTTATTCTATATACAAGTTAAAGCAACTACTGTGCAGAATAGTTTGATATCACGTTTGCATACGTCTCCGTAATGATTAGTCTCCGTTATTTAGATGTCTATAGGTTATTCTATATACAAGTTAAAGCAACTACTGTGCAGAATAGTTTGATATCACGTTTGCATACGTCTCCGTAATGATTAGTCTCCGTTATTTAGATGTCTATAGGTTATTCTATATACAAGTTAAAGCAACTACTGTGCAGAATAGTTTGATATCACGTTTGCATACGTCTCCGTAATGATTAGTCTCCATTATTTAGATGTCTATAGGTTATTCTATATACAAGTTAAAGCAACTACTGTGCAGAATAGTTTGATATCACGTTTGCATACGTCTCCGTAATGATTAGTCTCCGTTATTTAGATGTCTATAGGTTATTCTATATACAAGTTAAAGCAACTACTGTGCAGAATAGTTTGATATCACGTTTGCATACGTCTCCGTAATGATTAGTCTCCATTATTTAGATGTCTATAGGTTATTCTATAAGCTGTATTTCAATACTGTAGCAACAATGTAATAATAAACAACTTTTAATATCGTTTTATTACCGGGCCGTACGACTGTCTCTCCATCTTTATCATAACTCATGTTTAGACAGGTCATAGAGATTAGATTAGAAACCCGGCACTTTGGTTTCTCTTCATCCAGGGTAGTACCCTACTGATTTAAGGGTCAAAGGTTATAAAGAGCTGTTCATCGTCTGTATCATATCTCATGGTAGAAATGGTCATAGAGATTAGAAAACTTGGTACGTTGGTTTCTCTTGATCCATGGTAACACTCTACCGATTTAAGGGTCAAAGAAGGGCAAAAGAGAGCAGTCAATCCGTATGGAACATAACTCAGGGTAGAAAGATCATAGAGATTAGAAACCCGGCACTTTGGGTTTCTCTTGATCCATGGTAGCACTCTACTGATTTAAGGGTCAAAAGGGCAAAGAGAGCAGTCAAACCGTATGGAACATAACTCAGGGTAGAAAGGTCATATAGATTAGAAACTTGGTACGTTGGTTTCTCTTGATCCATGGTAGCACTCTACTGATTTAAGGGTCAAAAAGGGCAAAGAGAGCAGTCCATCCGTATGGAACATAACTCAGGGTAGAAAGGTCATATAGATTAGAAACTTGGTACGTTGGTTTCTCTTGATCCATGGTAGCACTCTACCGATTTAAGAGTCAAAAGGGCTAAGAGAGCAGTCAATCCGTATGGAACATAACTCAGGGTAGAAAGGTCATATAGATTAGAAAACTTGGTACGTTGGTTTCTCTTGATCCATGGTAGCACTCTACTGATTTAAGGGTCAACAGGGCAAAGAGAGCAGTCCATCCGTATGGAACATAACTCAGAGTAGAAAGCTCATAGAGATTAGAAACCGGCACTTTGGTTTCTCTTCATCCATGGTAGTACCCTACTGATTTAAGGGTCAAAGGTAAAGAGCTGTTCATCCGTCTGTATCATATCTCATGGTAGAATGGTCATAGAGATTAGAAACTTGGTACGTTGGTTTCTCTTGATCCATGGTAGCACTCTACCGATTTAAGGGTTAACAGGGCAAAGAGAGCAGTCAATCCGTATGGAACATAACTCAGGGTAGAAAGGTTATAGAGATTAGAAACCGGCACTTTGGTTTCTCTTGATCCATGGTAGCACTCTACTGATTTAAGGGTCAACAGGGCAAAGAGAGCAGTCCCATCCGTATGGAACATAACTCAGGGTAGAAAGGTCATATAGATTGGAAACTTGTTACGTTGGTTTCTCTTGATCCATGGTAGCACTCTACTGATTTAAGGGTCAAAAGGGCAAAGAGAGCGGTCCATCCGTATGGAACATAACTCAGGGTAGAAAGGTCATATAGATTAGAAAACTTGGTTTCTCTTCATCCATGGTAGTACCCTATGATTTAAGGGTCAAAGGTAAAGAGCTGTTCATCCGTCTCTGTATCATATCTCTAGGTAGAATGGTCATAGAGATTAGAAACTTGGTACGTTGGTTTCTCTTGATCCATGGTAGCACTTTAACGATTTAAGGGTCAACAGGGCAAAGAGAGCAGTCAATCCGTATGGAACATAACTCAGGGTAGAATGGTTATAGAGATTAGAAACCCGGCACTTTGGTTTCTCTTGATCCATGGTAGCACTCTACTGATTTAAGGGTCAACAGGGCAAAGAGAGCAGTCCATCCGTATGGAACATAACTCAGGGTAGAAAGGTCATATAGATTAGAAACTTGGTACGTTGGTTTCTCTTGATCCATGGTAGCACTCTACTGATTTAAGGGTCAAAAGGGCAAAGAGAGCGGTCCATCTGTATGGAACATAACTCAGGATAGAAAGGTCATATAGATTAGAAACTTGGTACGTTGGTTTCTCTTGATCCATGGTAGCACTCTACTGATTTAAGGGTCAACAGGGCAAAGAGAGCAGTCCATCCCGTATGGAACATAACTCAGGGTAGAAAGGTCATATAGATTAGAAACTTGTTACGTTGGTTTCTCTTGATCCATGGTAGCACTCTACTGATTTAAGGGTCAAAAGGGCAAAGAGAGCGGTCCATCCGTATGGAACATAACTCAGGGTAGAAAGGTCATATAGATTAGAAACTTGGTTTCTCTTCATCCATGGTAGTACCCTACTGATTTAAGGGTCAAAGGTAAAGAGCTGTTCATCCGTCTGTATCATATCTCATGGTAGAATGGTCATAGAGATTAGAAAACATGGTACGTTGGTTTCTCTTGATCCATGGTAGCACTCTACCGATTTAAAGGTCAACAGGGCAAAGAGAGCAGTCAATCCTTATGGAACATAACTCAGGGTAGAAAGGTTAATAGAGATTAGAAAACCGGCACTTTGGTTTCTCTTGATCCATGGTAGCACTCTACTGATTTAAGGGTCAAAAGGGCAAAGAGAGCAGTCCATCCGTATGGAACATAACTCAGGGTAGAAAGGTCATAGAGATTAGAAACTTGGTACGTTGGTTTCTCTTGATCCATGGTAGCACTCTACTGATTTAAGGGTCAAAAGGGCTAAGAGAGCGGTCCATCCGTATGGAACATAACTCAGGATAGAGAGGTCATATAGATTAGAAACTTGGTACGTTGGTTTCTCTTGATCCATGGTAGCACTCTACTGATTTAAGGGTCAAAAGGGCAAAGAGAGCAGTCCATCCGTATGGAACATAACTCAGGCTAAAAACGTCATATAGATTAGAAACTTAGTACGTTGGTTTCTCTTGATCCATGGTAGCACTCTACTGATTTAAGGGTCAAAAGGGCAAAGAGCAGTCTGTTCGTCTGTCTCTCTACTAGTCCTTATATACTAAGTGTTATCGGTTTATTAATACTTCTCATACTGATATACTTTACATGTCTGGTGCTTTCCGCCATAGGTTCTCTCTAGTTTTGATACTCTCCAGAATCGATACTCTCTATCTCTGATAATATTTAGCAACGATACTCTTCACACTTAATACTCTCCACTATCGATAATCTCAATTGTCGATAGTGCACTTTAAGAAATCAACATCCTCACACTTCTCCATGTAGGAGTCCGAATTTAGGAAGAATTTCCAAGAATTTCACTTTAAATTTTGTAATTTTCTATTAGAGCTATCCAAATTCCATTATATTGATACCAATTTTTAGAGCCAACTCTAATAACCATTTCGTCGAGAATCGACGGAAGATCGCCGTCTCAAGTGCGGAGTAAGCAAATATGTTGTACAGCTGCGTAAGTCTCGCTGTCCCTGGATATTACTATGGCTCATAAACCGTTCGACTCAAACTTGCCATTAACTTGTAACGATATGTCGTTAATATCGGATCACTAACAGCAATATATCGCTAAGATTTGTGTCGTTGCTAGTTTGCCGCATCAGGACTGGGCCATTACCTTGCTACCTTATGCCTAATAAACGACGCAACTTTGATTACCCCGTATCCTAAAGTAACGAAACAGGTCGCTATTTTGTCCCGTAATAGCACTAACAGCAAAAACATATCCCGGCTTTTAACGCTTACTTTATTTTTAAAAAACTCGTTGCCTTTTAAAGAAGCCTCTTATGAGTTGTTGTAAATATAAATTTAAGTTATAAATGCATGAATTATTTATACTTTTATTTTACTTTCAATGCTTTCTAATACTGTAATGTACAGTTTTAGGAATAATGAAATTGCAAAGATTTCTAACTACATAATGTTCTTGCCCTAGCTTATGTACCGAATTATGAGTACGGTATCCACTCATAATTCGCAATTGATACCGTAATATAATAGTCTTTCTTTTACAATATTCTACATCTGGGATTTAATACATATTAGACCTTTACAATTAAAAAATATATTTACTTTACCATCCCGTATTAACTGTGAATTACTCATTCTAAAACTACGTGCGTTTTGTGTATGTATGAGTACTAAACGATTATATAGCTATGTTTTATGTTTTATTAACGTTTCCTGTGCTAAAATACACTCAATACAGTATTTTGGTCTGGTACGCAAACGTTTTACAACATGTAAGGTATAATCTTCAACAGGAATTTTCAAACTTTTTCACATTTTATTTTTTGATGTCATCCAAGACCACGTCCTACATGGTTAACCATTGCTAAATCATGTTTAAACATGATTTAGCTTCTTCGGGTTTTAAATTAAAAAATAGTATCACTACAAATTGAAGTATATAGATGGTTATGCAAAATTAACATACAGTTATATTTTAATAGATGTTTATAGTCAGATTTTGTTTTAACAGTGGTATAACGTTATACCCTTAAAACTGTTTAAAATAGCTCAACTTGATAACTTCTTAAGATCATTGTACCTGTTAGTATGATGTTAAACTGTAGCTTCAATTTATTTTCTTAAACATGCCTAATTTATAAACAAAGTCAATGACAGTAAACATATCATTCTTCCATACTATTCACTGTTTAAAATTGTAACCCTATGATCAACAGTGTGGTTAGGAAATTTGATAAGAAGATTTATCAATCAATATTTTTATTAATATCACTTAATAG
Organism: Homalodisca vitripennis; assembly: GCF_021130785.1. NCBI lineage: Eukaryota > Metazoa > Arthropoda > Insecta > Hemiptera > Cicadellidae > Homalodisca > Homalodisca vitripennis. The sequence continues at coordinate 16,848,950 of NC_060215.1, read as the reverse complement.
GCTTAACAAAAGAAATAATCACCACTTCAACAAGTAAGCGAAATAAGAATAGAAGTATCATATTTTTTAAATTTGAACCAATAACGGTCCTTTCGAATTTATAAAAGAAAACTCAGTTATAAGGTAGTTTGTTCATTTTCAACAGATGGTTATATTTAAGATCATTAAATTTTATAATTTGAACTCCGTAAGTAAAACGAACCAGAGCAATGGATAGAGTTCCATATCCACGGGCCGAACAATAAGCCTAATCCGTTTTTAAACAGGAAACTCAATCAAGCAATCAATTACTATTTGTCTCCAGCAACTCTATGTCTTCTTCTGCACCAATAGGCTGATCAACAAGGTTTCTTTAAACAGGGATCAATTCATTGATTAAAAAATATATTCACCGTGGTCAACTTGATTATCAATGTTGAAAACAAATTTAAGTTTCTTTATTATTTAATTTTATGATGTAATAACCTAATAACCACTTATCTAGTTAAGACCATTTCTGTTACCATACAGTGAAAATAAAGAATGTCTTATTGTACCAGGTGAAGTTAGGGCTATGAAGCCCTCTCAAACACTAACCTGCGAACCAACGGCTTAAAGGTGACTTCCGAACCGCCACCAATGGAGGGGGAGGCGGGCTGCTTGCAAGGACAGGATCGCTCAGCGGTCACCCATCCAAGCAGCAGCCACGCTCTACGTTGCTTTCGGTGATCTTGCGAACCGAACACACTACAGAACAGTATACACTACAAAGAAAAGGCTCAAGGTCAATTTTTCACTGAAATTAGAAGATAAGTAACAAGCTGGACTTACTTCGTGGGTCCAATATGGCAATTTCTTTCTTTTGAAGTAAAGAAAGTAAAAACCAGAAGAATAATAAATTGCCATTCTAAGTTGGGAAATATTTAGCCAGGTTATATTAGTCTTCAATAGTAAATTCTTCGTATTTAAAGTCAATATAGTTTATTTGAATACATAATAAGTAATGGGTATGTTTATAATTATTGTATATGTAGTTTTGGACTTGATATCATACTATAAAATACACATTATACCTGAAAATGGTTAAAAATTTGCGACAAATAATAAAAGAAATGCAGATTTATTTTTATGGTTAGCACGTGGTTGTTTTGTTATGATTAAAAACGTAAAAAATATACTCGGCTTTCATTGAATTATTTACAACAAAGTAGGCCACACCACGTGTCACGTAACAGGCTTCGTTGATGTTGCATGCAAACGTTTTAGATCTATAACTCTTTCTAGAGATGTCCTATGGGAAGTTAGACAGTCAACTACAGTAGTTATACAGAAAGGAAATTGACACATAAGTACGCTCACCCAAATTCCATGGTATGATATGCACCACTATAGAGCATCTTGTGTATGTAGAAATTAAGTTTTTTCGATAAAAAATGTATGGCTTAAATTGTTCTCGAGATTTCTTGCAACATGATACATTCACATTTGTATTCATTAAGCTAGATTTCATACCATTGTTCAAATAATAAAAGTTCTGGTGAGCTAGGGATGGAACTACAACACCAGAGTGTGTTGAAATCAAATCTTGCCACCTTCGTTGACTTTTCACTGTATTATTTTTATCGTTTTACTCTATCAATTAAACTGTCACATGTTTAAAATTCTAGATGATTTTGTACTTAATTTGTTTAAATATTAATTTATCCTTCATTTTCTTGTAGCAAATCGTGTTTACCAGTAAGGAGCAATGTAAAAATGTTTGCTAACTCTCAGCCAAATCCCGTAGAGTGTCCTGCACCAATGTGCAAGCCAGTATTTCTCATATACAAATGAAAGTTCACCCAAACTTTCAAGTCTATAAGCCGATTAGTTTTCGAGTTATCAAAGCAAACGACAAACAGTTGAAATGAAATTTGTCTAGCCTATCAAATGATTGGCTTCACTAAGGCTCAGCCAATAATTTCCCTAACAATTATCACTAAAAGTTGTATTATTGTACAGGAATTTAGTTTTTACAAATTCCAAACTATTTTCCAACTTCAAATTAAAACCCTAGCTATAAAGCTGATCATTTATATTTTAATTTGGTCAAATACCCACATTACTGACAATTTGTATTTGAAACTCAACACGATGATAGCATGAAATTGTGGTGTTTAAAGAAATAAGTTAAGATTTTATATTACATTTACGATTATGCTGGAAACTATATCTGATCATTTGTATATCAGTAACTCTTAAATTTTTATATATGTTCAAACTGCTTTTATTAATATTAATTTGGTTAATTTGAAAATGCAAACATAATTCAACTCTAGGTCCTTTCTACTAAGAGCTACCAAACAAACAAACAGACACGATTTTAAGATTAATTACCTGTAGTGACGACTATTCTGGATATAACTGAGTGATCGTTTCTCTATAGGCTGTTTCGTTGCTAAGAGATAAAGAACAAGGAAAGTCGGTTAAAGTTACGTGATATTCTTAATAATTTCACCTTATCTATTCCACGCTCTACAACTAGTTTTGGATTGCTGATTAGAGTAGCATTTTAAGAAATAGGGGTTAAATATGAACATTTACTTAAATTATAAATTGTTTTTTAGGCTAATAAACACGAAAATCCAGTTACTAAATAATATTGAAACATCTTCAGTACTCAATTTTGTAATCTACTATATTGTTTTTGAAAATCAAAAAGTAATTGAAAAATAATCGGTGAAAAGGATCGGAACTTCGTCAAATAATATACAAACTAAGTATTTCGTAATATTAATTTGAAACATATAGAGGCATCAATATTATGTATATTAGTAAAACATATAATGTTAGTATAGTAATCAACTAAAACCTTTTTGAAAACCATTTCTTGCCGAAACGCGTATAACAAATAAATGGTTTTAAAATGGTTGTAGTCGATTATTATACTAATATTAAGATACCCCTATAATGTAGAGATAATAACAAAAAATATAATTTTTGGTTGCAAATTAATTCAACTGCTGTGTCTGCGGCTGAGCTGTTAAGTGGATTTAGTAACAAATTAAAACAACCTTGTGCAATAAAATAACATCTTAAACGTCCTTTCATATATCCAGAAAAAAACTGTTGAATACGATGGGGCCAGTATTTTAAATTATGTAATTTCTAGCCAAAAACATCGAGCATAGTCTGATGTTATTTTAAAAAAGACTCAGTTAAGGGGAGCAGGTCGATGAAAATTAAAAAAAAAATTAGAAAAAATTTTTTTATTGCATTTTTTTTTAATAGTTTAAAGTGTGTATTTTAAAAATATGTAAGTATTAATGCTCAAATAAATTTATAAATTACCAAAAAAAAATTCACAAACAAAAGATGTTCACTAGTTTTTTTGCAGCAGTTCGTAAGATGTTGGCTGACACAATCATATATATCATGTGTGTTAGTTATAAGTATGTTATGGCTTTTGCTCTGTTGGTCAACCTGGGTACTGACAACTGGGAATACAGATGACAGAAAGAATATTGCTTTATTTGTTTTGATATGCTTAGGAGGTTATGTTATATGTGTTTATGTGTCGGATAATTGTGTTTTACTAAAAGTGTTGCACTTTATTCATAGTTAGTGGTAGATTAGGAGTGTGTATGTTTCTTGAAGTGTTTTACAACTTCTTATAACCATGCCAAGAGCAAAGGTTAGTTACAAAACTAAATCTAAACGTGAGTTTAGAGGAAACAAGTACCGGAAGTTGGACTCTAAATCTAGGCCTACCCAAACAGATTTTGCTAGCCCTAGCCCTAGGCCTACTACTAATGCAAACATTAGCTCTGCTTCTAAAAAACTGTCCTTTGATAAATATGACAATTATAAAGGAACTGGAATGGGTAGTGTTATTTTGGATCTTAGTTTATTTAGTGAGCAATTAAAAAAAAATTTGTAAAATGTAAATTCTGCGATAGCGAAGACTGCATAGAACTTTGTACTACGGATTGTAAAAGATTTGGATTGGCTGTGAATATTGAACTGAAATGTTGTGTTTGGTTGGAATCAACTAATTTTTACAACTCTAAAAAAAATGAGAATGGAAAATATGAGGTAAACTTGAAATTTATTTTACGGCATGAGAACGATCGGAAAAGGTATCAGTGCAGGTAACATTCTGTGTTCATTATTAGACTTACCTTTACCACCAAAAATAGGACCTTGTAGTAACATAATATATCAGGCTGTTGAAAATTGTGCTAGTGAAAGTATGAAGCAGGCAATTGAGGAAGCTGTGTCTGTAAATGAGTGTGAAGAAACGTCAAAAAGAGATTTGACGGTTTGTTTAGATGGGTCTTGGCAAAGGAGGGGACACAAGTCACTGAATGGGGTTGTCAGCGTAACATCATTAGATACTGGCAAGGTGTTGGATGTTTTCCATAATGCCCAAATACTGTCAAATCTGCACTGTACATGAAAAATAAAAAAAAAAATAGTACCTGATCATATATGTTCCAAAAACTACGAAGGGTCAAGTGGCGGCATGGAAGTTGCGGGTGCCCTAGATGTTTTCCGAAAGTCCAGAGATCGAAAAATGTACGGTATGTACGATACTTAGGAGATGGTGACAGCAATGGTTTTAAAAAGGTGGTTGACGATAAGCCATATGGAGATGAAGTAGAAGTAAGAAAACTGGAATGCGTCAATCATGTCAAGAAGAGAATGGGGAGCAGACTAAGGAGGAATTGAAGAAACGGTTGGGAAAAAACAAAACTAAAAGATAATAGCAGCAATAGGGGGCAAGAATAGGCTAACAAAATAATGACATAGACAAGCTGCAAAGAATATTATGGCCTAGCTACAAAAAGAGGTGGATCAGATCTTCAACAAATGGTTAAAAATGTGTGGGCAACTTATTTCCACAAAATATCGAATGATGACACTCCGCAACATGGCCTATGTCCAAAGGGGCCGGAGTCGTGGTGCGGTTATAATAAAGCCGAAGACCTACATCAGACTTTCAGCCATAAGTCACACAATTTGCCATATGAAGTGATGGTACAGATCAAAACAAATTTATAGAGATTTAGCCAATCCGGATCTTCTAAAAAAAATGCCTTGACCAAAAGACTCAAAACCAGAACGAAAGTTTCAACAATGCCGTCTGGTCTAAGGTGCCTAAAAATGTTTTTGTAAGGCTAAACACTCTAAAACTTGGCATATATGATGCAGTTTTAAACTTTTAATAATGGATTCACCCAGCAAAATTGGATTGTGTATAACAAGCTAGGAATCAAACTGAGCGAGAAGTCTGTTGCCGCATTGCGAATTTTTGATACAATACGATTGAAAAAAGGCAGAAAAATCTGCTTTAGACATGACCAAGGAGGCTAGAGTTGCTAGGAGGAAAAGAAAACTTGCATTAGAAAGAGGAAAATGAAGACCCAGATGACCCTGAGTACGGAGCTGGGATGTTTTAGCAGCAAAAGGTTAGTTTAGCAGTCATTTTTGCCTTTACCGGACATTTCCCGGAAACTTGGTTTTTTTCATATAAAGGTACATGTATCTAAAAAACTATAAATGCTAGAGAATTGAAATTTGGTATGCATATAGAACAGTGCAATTCCAAATGGTGTTGCATCTTTTATCATTCTATCTAAAAAAAAACAAATGAGAAAAAAAAAATTTTTTTACACACAATATTTAAAAATTCCTAAAAAAATTTTTTTTAAAGATTTTTTTACTAAAGTTGCAAGAGATGTTTGTAAAGGAGTACTCTTTGCCTACAAAAAATTTGAAGGTTGTAACTTACTTAAGTTTTGACAATACATGTACCTAAATTTTGTAAATTTAACATGCGCGGGATAGGAACGACCCGCTCCCCTTAATTGGTCAATTTTTAGTATTAAATCTTTTTATAAAGTATTTTTCCGAAAAAATAGTACATTTAATTTCATACAAAAAATGGAATGAAGAAAATTTTATGAAATTACAGTCCTATCTTTACTAACTGTACTAACTAAAATTATTGTAAAGGAAATAAAAGTGTTTTTGAGTTGAAGCCAAACGACAACATTTTTTGTTTTAATAAATTAATGTTTGTTATAGGAAAGAGACGAATACAGTAACAGCATCAATTTATTAAAAGCTTAAAAATAATTTTATATTAAAAGTAATAATTATAGAAACGTTAAACGCCTACGCGCATATAATGCAAGAAATAAGACGTTTTTTTTCTGTGGCCATCAAACACATTATTAAAAAGAAAAACTAAAATGATGGCAATTTGGTTTCTAATTTAATTATTTTAAATTTATCACTAAAGGATAAAATTGTAATATAATTTATTTCATTCCATGTTCATGTGTAATAGATAAATAATATACCATTAAGTATAATATGTCACTATATAGATTGTTAGATTTGTTATTTACGCGACGATATAGTTTAAATGGTGAAATACATATTATCTCAATGTAAAAATTATTGGGCCAATATTATGGAAGATTTTTATGTTTTTTATTCAGTTATAATTATAGAACTTATATTAATTTATGTTGCATGAATATTTAATTAGTTTTAATACAACAATTCCCCAAATCGTATGTGCTTGAAGCTGCTAGTATTTACTCACAGTATGCTTGTGTTTATTGTAACAGTATTGTTACACCTAGCAAACTGTATATATTTTAAGAAAGAATTAAGGCACTGTTAAAAAGTTATGAACAAGATTTTATTTTGTCTTTTGATATAACACTCATTGATAACAATTAATAAATTAAAAATTACAATATACTATTAAGTGTGAAAATATATTATACTTTCCATGTATCGTCTTGAAATAGCATCGTTGTGTAATGCCTTCTATTGCATTTTCCAAAAACAGTAAAAAAAGAAATCAATTACCCAATCCGATAGTAATGTTAATCATTATAATTATAGTGTAACAGGGATTCTAAAACGTTTGGTTGGGCGATATCTTTTCAAAATACTACAAGCATCAGTTCTTAGTATAACGGTCTTCTGCTCCTGCGTCATCGTATGCAGTATGTAGGCTATATACACGTGTGTTAACAAAGTCACATTCGACACATAAAGGCAATTCTAAATAAAAGTTTAATTAGAGATGCATCGTCGCCTTTAGAATTCACAGTCAACAAATATATTCCCTTCGTTAAGATACTGTTATGTGTTAGAACTATTGTTACGTAGTATTTTCGCCAATTCTTAAAATTAAGAAACCTAAATGCTTTTTGTATTGTAGAAAAAATATAAGCTTTAGAATAAAGCTAAAGGATATATATATATATATATATATATATATATATATATATATATATATATATATATATATATATATATTAAGGACTATTATGTATGAATGTTATTTACTTACTTGGAACATTGTAAAACAAAAGGTTTGTGATAACAGTAAAAAGGATTTGATAGTATTAGAACATTTAAACTACTAACTAACTACTATAATAAATTAATTAATAACAAACTAATTTAACTTAAAAAGCACTGTTTTGGTTTGGACCGTTCCTATTTTTCAGGCAGCCTGCGAGTCGACAATGCAGCTGGCATGCCGCAGTGGTCAGTGCATAGTGATTCTGCCGTTGGGACGGAGCTTGCATGCCTCTTAGACTAAGTCAGAATCACTATCTTATGAAAACCATCCCACTAACTGATTTGGAACTTTTGCAAGGAAATTAATAAAGGTTTCACCCCAAAAAACTAAGCAAATAAAAACCTGATATGGGGAACGTAGCAAAATATTCTTATCAGCATTTTCCTCACATTACCTTTTTTATTCCAAGCTGCAATGGATTTCATACACCTAATTTAATTTTTTATCTCAATAGAGACAGAAATAAAGATACAAGTAAATATAATGAAACTTGCAATGAAGGAGGAGGAGCTCTTCTTATTGGAATATAAATTTTCTATTATTTCACAAAAGAAAACTCACAATTATCCAATAATTTGTGTATTTTTCACGAGGGCCTTTCGACATCGAAGATGCCATCATCAGGTGTGAATCAACAATTTAAAAACAAATATCAGCTGAGTACTAACAAGATTTATATGGTTAAAATTAAAATAAAATAATATAAATATTAGTATATGTATAAAAGTTTGGGTCAAAAAATTTAGTTATATTTTAAAGGAATGGTGAATTTTGAATCGGTCCAAAATCATTGTTTAAAATTTTCAAAATTAACTGTGAAGATTGTGATAAAATTTATATTGGCCAAACAAAAAGAACCATTAAAAAAAGATTTAAAGAACACGAAAGATATTATAAATATGGACAAACTGATAAATCTGCTATTGCCAAACATGCTTTTGAAACAAACCACACCTTTAAAAAACTTTACATTATTAAAACAAGACCACAAACAAGAAGAACTCGACGCATATGAAACATTATACATAACAAAACACAAAGATAAAATTTTAAACAATGATTTTGGGACCGATTCAAAATTTACCATTCCTTTAAAATAGGCTATAACTAAATTTTTTGACCCAAACTTTTATACATATACTAATATTTATATTATTTTATTTTTATTTTAACCATATAAATCTTGTTAGTTTTACTCAGCTGATATTTGTTTTTAAATTGTTGATTCACACCTGATGATGGCATCTTTGATGTCGAAAGGCCTCGTGAAAAATACACAAATTATTGGATAATTGTGAGTTTTCTTTTGTGAAATAATAGAAAAAAAAATGAAACTTGCCCAAGACAAATACAAAGCTAAAATTCTGTGAAAGATGTCTTTAACTCCTCATTCATATCTAATTTTTTGAGAAAACCTGAAGAAATTAAATCTTCTGGGGATGAAGATACATTAATATAATATCGGCTTCACCGGCAGCCATTTTTATGTGATCCCATACGAACAATGTTAAAAATCATGCACTTTTACGAGCTTATTTCCAGGCGCATACTTATGATAGATGTCTCGATTCAAAGATATAATTTATATTTTTAGTTTTTCGATTTAAATAAAAAAAAAACTTAAAAAGCGTTTGGATGCATACTGATTATATATTTTTTTTTAGTGCGAAATTTCCCATAATGCTACGATCAATACTAAGGCTGTAAAAGTGCATAAGGTTTAACATTGTTCTTATGGGAAAAACAAGGTGCTTCATTGTAGTATTGCAGTCTCTTAACAGCGTTACAAGAACTAATAATGTGTTGAGGATTTAAATAACAGGATTATTTAAAGATTATAAGAAAATACTGTGAAACCCAAAACGTTTTATCTCACATAATTTTTGTAACTTTGTTTAATATATTCTAGGTTTCTACTAAAAGATTTTTTACTGGGTACAATTATTCAAAATCGTTTAACATTAATAGAGTTTGGTTAACATTTGAAAATTTGTTAGGATCACTTTGTAGTTTGTATGTATCTACGGGGCCAAAACATAAATCTATTTGAAAAGAATGAATTCACAATCGTACTCACGATATAGGGCCTTTATATTAATTAAACAACTCATAATAACTTAGTTTAATAATTATTAATGGGCCAAAAAAATTGTTTTATGAGAATTCAAGTTACAGAGTCCATTTTAGGTATGTTTATAAACATTAAAATGTTCGAACATAGCATCTAACTGAATTTGAAAGGCACGTTGTTCATTAACACTTCCGAGAACATTTTTTCTGTTTTTAATTCATGCTGGATATTTATTTTTTAAATTGCGGACCTTGTAAACGAATCCCATCTCCTCTTATCATGTCCAGTGACAAAAACTTACTCTACTGACTTATAACCACATATTAAATGTGTAGTTATAAACCACATTGAAATTTATATTTCAATTTTAGTCCTCTTTATAAATCTTCAGGTCAATAAGAAACATTTTTAATAATATGGTGAAAACATATGGACGTTTCTTAAACAAAAACAATTTAAAACATTTGTAATTATGTGATACTCATTATTTCGTATGAACTTTGGCTTATCTGTGCATGAATAGAACAACTCTTTGTACAATCTGAGGAGGCTATTTGGCATGTATTAAAGGATGAAAAACAACTTAATTGTTTTACAAAATTAATAAGGTGACGATGAATTTTCTCACAGCAATAATTAGTATAACAAATATTTATGATAATTATGCATTTACAACTGAACATCTTAATTAGAAAATTTACTATTTAGGAATGTTTTACTTATTTAATTAGAGGATTATCAGGTGAGAAACTAGTAGATGCAGCAGATGCCATCTTGGAATAATAGTTTCATTTAATGCCACAAAAGTGCAATACAGTAAAAAAACACTAAAAAGCAAAAGATTACACGAATACATAATGGTAACACAAATAGCCCCAAAAGGTACGTTTTATAACTTACAATTCTTGTATATAGTGCACCAGTAGGTGACAATAAGAATTTGGGGAGGCGATTGTTCGCGTGTACGAATATTGTACGTTTTATAAATTAGGTTTATATGCCTTTATTTTTGGATCTATGAGAAGGGGTCAACGAGACTGATTTAAAACAAGGGAAGATTACTGTAATACAAATACACACACAACCTACGGAGTTTTAAATGAAATATTTTCTACGTAACATAAAAATGTTTCATGAGCTACACCATAATGCTGACACGGCTTTTGTTAATTACGATATTGCTAGCTCAAAACAATTCTGAGGGCCGGGTTTGAACAGTTGTCCGTCAATGGCAAAATACATCTTGCATTCGACTCGATCCACATTGACTAGTATAATTAGTATTCATAATTAACATTCCGGTTGTATTTATATACTCTGGTTTTAACAAGCTGTCAACAATTATTATGAAATCCTAAAAATAGTCAGTATAGAAAGACTCTTTGTTTGAAGTTTATTTTTGACGATGGAAGGATTGTGAAGGAAACGGGATTTTTCGGACATTTGCCATCGTTCAGAGAAACAAAAAAAATCAGTAACACTACGTTTCGAGATCTGCAATCTGATCTCTGATTTACCTGAAGAAGACATCAGATTGCAGATCTGTGAACGTAGTGTTACTGATTTTTTGTTTCACTGAACGATGGCAAATGTCCGAAAAAATATAGAAAGATAATGTAAATTGTGTTGTAATAAATTTATGTGTGTTGAATACAAATAAACAATCGATACAAAACTAACTCATTATGCAATCAAACAATGTAGATTATCCACGATAAAAAAGTATCAGTGTACCTTTCAAAGATTAACACAGTACATCAATAATGAAAAACCTAATTATGTGTTATGAAGTTCGACCAATATTTTATTCAAAACAAAAGTACAAATATTTGTTTCTTCTTAACTCGTCTACTGGAATATACTAGCAAGGCCAGAGCTGTTTGGTCACGTAGTTCTGAGCGAGGCGACGGGGACTGTGGAATCGACAATGGGGACTCCAATAAAACGCCACAGAAGTAAAGATAACCACAGCAATAATCCTGTGGTAAGACAGGACGAGTGGAAGAGGCAGAAGCATTAGAATGATATATTTTGGAGCGGTTATTACATTAGCATTGGTGATGGTGTCTCAAAGGGCAGGTCCTGACTCCTGACAGCAAGAATGAAATTTGAATCTTTATTGATCTAAGTGACAGCTCGCCTCCCAGTGATAATGAAATTCCGACACGATTTCATTTTCTTCGGGTTCATCTGAAAAATGTTATTTGAAGGAAATTTTTTGCTAGGATTCGGCGCCGCTTGGTGATTGCGTCTGACTGGTGATTATAGAGCGCTTCTCTTTAATCAAGCGCTCTCAGTCACTCTTTTACAAGCGTTCATCATTTTAATAATAAGTCATTTCTCCACTACTATCCGGTAGCGATGTCAGATCATTTTCTTCTCGTTCCGTGTATCTCGTTTATCGTTTGTGTTCGTTTTGTCCCGCCTTTGTAACCCCGCCTGCATATTACTTTCGCGGCCACTACCGTACTTTTGCGCAATCAGAATTCCTAACGTTATTACCTAACGGTATTAATTTAAGGTTTAATTTTGTCAAGTCGTGCGCTCAGCTGACTCTCGGACAGTTTGGATTGGCGCGCGTGCGCGTGTGCGCGGGTAGGTGTGTTTTTGTGAATGAGTTTTCGTATGATTGCTCAACAGGTTCTTTATTTTCCAAGCTTTCGTTGCTATTAAGTTTTTACAGATGAAATAAAAATAAAGTGTGGTCTTCATACCTGCCTATACCCGCTAGTTTTGTTCTAAAGTATGAACTCGGCTTTATCTATTTACATACACAAAGAATGTGTTCAAAAACCAATTAAGTAGATCAGAGTATAAATCACTTAATTATTATTATTTTACATCTGCTTAAATGGTATTGAATGTTGTTTAAGTATTGTACACACTGCTGGTAAATCAGTGTTAAACTCCGTATGGCAAAAAGAGGTAGATACATTATTTATAAATATATCGAAAATAAATATTTTATAGCACTTATTGTATTTTATTAATTCGATCATAAAAAACATTAAAAATAAAAATAGAACAAATGTTCTGCTGACTTAATTGAATGACCATAGCTGAAATTCTAAATAATAATAAACTTAACATTTGAATGAAAATAAATATTGTCTTAATATAATTGACAATATTGCTTATTGGAAGGTCGTAGATTTTTAAAACTTCCATGAGTTTTTAAAACAATCCGTACGCTACAAAAACATTGGGAGATATAGTCTAAGTAGAAGTAATGAAATAAATTTATTTATACACCTATTAAAAACACTCATTTTATTTTATGAATTCGATGATAAAACAAAAACAAAACATATGCGATATTGTCTATTATATTAAGAAAATGTTTATTTCCATTCAAATGCATGTTTATACACCTTTATATATGACCTATATAAATCGAAATTATCTTACAAAAGCATATCTACAATCTGTATACAAGCATAGCTTTCTATCAATGTTTTGATGCTTCAGAAGCAACTGTTTATGTAGCAACGGTAACCTACTCAACTAGATTCGATTGCTGGCACATCACTGAATCAAGGTTTGCCACCATCTTAGAACATCTAGGGGTTAAGTTCACCTAGCATGAATTTCTGTGCAGTACACATTTATTTCTATGATTTACGTGATATGTAAGTAATACAATACAAACGTATAAAAGATTATAAGTGCAATATTTTTTACTTTTTGAAGCGTTTTCTGATGATGTCGAAACTAATGTTTCTCTATTGTATGACCATTCCGGTCGAATTCTTTATATAGCACTAAATCTTAGATCTTCTGTTAATCATAAATAACAATCGGGTCTTTTTCGTTTAAGGGCCAGCACCTTACAAACATACTATACTTGACTGACAGTGCATTTAATCGTTTTTTTGGTGTTATTAGTTCGTAGGGCAGTAGTCCAGGTACTACTTCCAGTATAAACTCGTCTTATCTTATCAGTGATAAACGCGCGCCGCTTATCTTTTGCCTGTAACGAAACCTGCGTTACTTGTTCAATAAAGCGTGTGAGTTGATCTGGGCTTGGACTTTGCAAGCTCGAGTTAATTTTTTTTTTAAAGAGCAAGCGCAGCGGGCAAGCATCGCGTGATCTGAGTTTTGAATAGGCAAGTTAGGGTCTTTTGTGCTGGCTCTTAAACGAAAAAGACCCTAACGATCTAGTCTCCTTAAATAGTAACGGAAACAAAAAAAAAGCAATCTTTTTGATTATTTCATTTTTATGTCTATTTTCCTAAAGATCTAAAAGTCTTGTGCGGATTGTAACAGCACCAAAGTTGCAGCCCCGCACTGATGGAGAGGAACGAAAACATTCCCTGGAGATGATGCCCATCACCCAACAGAATAAAATTATACAAGGTTAAAAAAATTAGATACTGATAAACGAGCTATCAAGTTTTGTAACACATTTGCATAGATGTATTCTATAAAAAGTTGGGAGTTTCAAACCCGGCTTAACAGTTGCAAGCCGTTTATCTTTATAGCGATAAGACGTTTGATAGTAACACTGATAACGCCATTTGAAGTCTGTAACAATTACAATAGGGAATTGAGTCAAGGCGTTATTTGTCTATTGAAAGAGTTTAAAATTTGGGCCATATAATAGAATTTGACCAAGTAACTTAGGGTTTCAGCACATAGAAATTAAGCAATTGACACCACTATTCCATTTGGATTTAATATTGCTACAAAACCCTCGTATTATATTTGGAAATGTTACATGTAAATATTTAATTCAACTATAATTTAAAAAATGTTATGGGGTATTGTAAAATAAGGCTAAAAAGTGAGGTGCTATTAAATATATAAACCCCTTTTTTGTACACTAATTTATAATGCTTTATAGTTTGTACTTTGTAATGTCGTAGATTGTAGTTAGAAATTAAAAAATATTATGTTCCAATCAAATAATGTTTTATGTAATCATAATTTTAAAAATGTATAAGATATATTTACAATTGAAATGTTGACCATTTGCACATAAAAAAGGATTAAGAATTGAACAGGGAAAATTGCCTGCATTTTCCTTATATAAGGATTCTCAAACATTGCAAGTTCACCAAGTAGACGATCGGTTCACAGTATAAAACTGTGTATGTCGGAAGCAAGTGGGGTGAACTACATAGGGACCGAATTGTGTTTAATTACAGCGATTTCATTAGATGAATCACTGTCAGACTTTCTTCAAATAATACCCAACTTGATATTAACTCGGCGAAGTTGTCAACATGAAACCAGCGAATATGATCCTTCCCCGCCTTTGACATTTTGTTTCCTCAGTCCTATCAGTATTTGCGAGGTTCCAAAGTCGAAAACTTTGATATTATCCGACAGAGGTGCAATATAGGAGCTATCAGTCGCAATATTGTTCCGGGAGAGAACAACAAAATATCTATCCTCAGATATTCAGTCGCGCAAAGTTTTGACGTCTATACGAATGCGTGAGCTCGTCTTGTAGCTAATGCTTTTATTGCGAACGTTTGCGTACCCAGCGAGATTGGTCCTATTAGACGAGGCATCCCTTTCCCTGGGGACCGAACTTCCTACCCGATGTTTCGCGCCTTCACCTTCCGCTGTATATACCAAGTCGTATATTTATATTGCTGTATCGTCTTTCATGTATAAACATATTGATAAACATGGCGCTATTGTACCTTTATGTCGACAATTTTTCCTTATACTTACGTAACCTTGCTTTTCAGCTGGATCTGTTGTATTGATTTTGAACAAACACTTACGCTAAGGAACCTACAAGTGTTACATAAATAAGAATAGAATACTCTAATTTTCATTAAATATTACAGCGTTTCAAGCATATACAAAAAGTATAAAAATACCATTCATTAAAGTACCAATAATGCACATATAACTATTAAAACTATGAACAACTTTTAAAAACTCTGATGTTATAAATTTCACCATTTATAAGAAAGGATCCCAACCTGAATTTGAAAGGATTATTTTCATTGTAGTTTTTTATGAAGTTAGGTAAGAAATGTCATACTTTTCGTCCTAATAATGTAGTAAGAGCTTTAATATTATGTTTATAATTTATGCATATGTTTTTGTTTCTTGTATTATAGAGTTAGGAATATTGAGGAAATACATTTTTATTGACTGAAACCTAAATGGAAATAGAGTTTACAAAAATGGAGGTCAAAGCTAAGATTTTCTCTCGTCGAAAATACGCTCTACAACTTTCTACTTGTCTGAGGCCGCGGAAAATCCTAAGCGCCCTTTTTTGAAGCACGAAAGCTCTCGCCAATTCAGAAGCCGTCCCCAACAACGTGACACACCATGGCTAAGAACAGGTTAAGTAAATTTGTCCAAAATATAAAGTGTTTAACTTTTTCTTTAAACGCGTAGGAAATCATTATATTTAACCACATAGAACATTAATAGGATGGGTCGTTCTCCTTTCCTAAATATCATCTCTGGTCAATTCCACAAACCGTTTACTTGAATAATAATAGTAATAATTTACATAACAATTCCTTTCAGTTACACATATCACTTTTTAACAGAGTCTCAATAAAAAAGAGCAGGGAGTTATTAGTTTAGAAGACCTATTTACTAAACAAATTATACTCAATCTTAACGATTCTGCCTCTCAGTGTATAAGATACTATTTAATATACAATTATGCCTCCAGGACTCCTATGGACCTTGTTTAAAGAAACCATGTTGTCATCTTCCATAAGGGTACACAATTAATATGGAGCATCATATTGCAGTGAAAAGTGGCGCATTGTATTTACATAGTAATTAGAGTTCTTCTCAATAATTTGTTACAATATTATTCGTATTCAAAGTGGAGGTAATATTCCTTCTGATAATACTCCTTCCTTCGTATTCCTTCTAGTAAGAGGCAAACGTAAGGCTACAACTGAACCAAAAGCACAGAAGATAGCAGAAGCGTCGGTGCAAATAATCAATTCTAAAGCACCACACGGAAGGTAAGAACGATATTTTAATAATCGGACAACCCAAGGAACTACAGTAGGTAGCCGAGTAAATTATGTAGCGGTATACGATCGCGGCTCCATGAATATATCATCCTAAGTGTGTGTGGTGGCCGGCTTCGAGCGGCTATGATGAAATGTTCTGTGGCCAAGCCGCAGTCGCCACATCCCCCGAATTACCGCCCCAAGACTCCCCACCTATATCTTATTTACAAATACCACGATTTATGCTTTACAGTTTGTTTCTACAAGAGGGCTGTGTCCGGTAGCTAATGTCTACCAGTTCGTGGCCTAATTAATATATGTACAATCGGCACCCTCTGTTCCACAGTACGAACATCGTTGACAAAATGTCTTCAACAAGAGTCACTCGCCCTTTCTTGTTTATTTTTGAATTCCAATTAGTTTTCACCTGTTGAGGAGTAACTGACATAAGTTCCAAAAGAGTATTGACGGTTATAGCAGTTTGATACCAAAAGAGTAATGACGGTTATAGCCGTTTGATACCAAAAGAGTAATGACGGTTATAGCCGTTTGATACCAAAAGAGTCTTGACGGTTATAGCCGTTTGATACCAAAAGAGTATTGACGGTTATAGCAGTTTGATACCAAATGAGTATTGACGGTTATAGCCGCTTGATACCAAAAGAGTAAAGACGGTTTTAACCGTTCATCGTGGGCTTTTTCAAATAATCGATATTACGGCTGTTTACGTTCTTAATTACCTTTTATACTGTGAAATGATGAAAGTAATTATTGCTGTAAGATTCTGGCTCCTGCAACAAAAAATATAATTACAGCTTTGCCGCCTAATGTCCTGTCATTTTCTCGCGCCAAGTTCATTTAGTGATTATTGATTATTCTCTATTCTTACAGTTCATTGATCATTGATTGTCTTCTAATTATAGAATAGTATTCAAAAAATAATAAATCATCAAAACGCTTATTTGTGTGCTCAAGTGCAACACAGAGCTATATTATAGGGAAAAGAAACTGCTCAGGAGTGCAGTAGGCGTTCGGCTTACTGGGTAATTCTAAAACTATATTAGTGTTTTAATACCTAGAAACTGTAAACACTGTATTATTTTAGTCTTTTAAAAGATTCTATGCATTTTGAATGAATACAACTACTACAAAAGTGTTCTTGACTCCCTGGAGTCCATTAATAATAATTTCATTTTCTCTAGATAGGTTGACGGTTATATCCGTCATTACTCCATATTAATGTTAAATGCACATTTTGTTCATAGTTGCTATTTTAACTGCAACTCATGTTGTGCTGGTCAATACTAACTAAGCAACTGGTAAAAGAGGTAAGTCGATAGAAAGGATAAAAATGTCCAGATACGCTAAGTGTTTCTAACTTAATTATTTTGTTTTATCGGACGCGTTCTACTACAGGAAATTTAAGATGTTTGGAGAGGTGGATGGCTAATTTTAAGGGAATTGAAGCAGAAGTATGATCGTTGCAGGAAGAAAGATTTAGGTTCACTGTGAGAATGGAAATTCTAAAATAATTAGTTATTGAACAGAATATGTTGAGCAAGATGGTAGCTATGCAACCATAACTGTAGACGATAGATTTCTGGCGAAGTTATTTTGCTGTACTCGAAGTTTAGATGATACGTCACTTCCGTCAATTAACTTTTAGATGATAAGCAGTTGTGAGGAATTCTAGACAGAAGACATATCTAAACAGGCTGTCAGTCAACCGTCGCGATTCCCCTAATATCGATCTGCTCTGTTCAACCTCCCGTCATGAACTTGAGGAGTCCCTGAGCCTGCGGTATTGACGGCATTCCTTCTTATTACCAAATACTGCTGCTCTCGTCTTAAACCGGAGTTTATTGACAAGAGGGTTACTTTCTCCGATGCCATAAGACCTTTAAGCCCAATTTTCGTTCTGAAGGGTATTTGAGAGTGTTGTGTGGAATTTGATCTACGAGATATCTTTTCAAGGTGACGCGAATTTATACAAAACAGATTAGACTGTTAAACTCCTAATAACAAGAAGTGCAAGGATGACGTAAAATAACAATTCAGTATCACAATCTCAACTTCCAGAAGATTTTTTTAAATATTTCATCGCAACTTCTCGAGGAACCTTTAGCCTTTCGACCACATCCTATCTCTTACTGTACTAAACTAACATCTCGCAAATTGCATTAGAATTAATATCTAATAGAGTGTATTCAAAGAATTTTGGAGCTGGTTGAGCTATATACCGGTTGAGCTCCAGATGGCCTGAAATTCATTATTCTGACGTTAGAAGTTTTAATGTTTTGATTGAGCTTAAGTTAGGTGGGCTTAGATAAAAGTTTATTTTTTGGTTAATTTGTACTGCCCTATAGATTGGCAGGCTAAAAAGTTTATTCCCATCATGAATATCTTGGCATTCCAAAAGCAGAGCAAAATGCCTTTATATTAAAAAAAAAAACAGGATTTTACTGTTTGCTTTATAGAAGGTAACACACAGGTAGGAGGGGTCTAGGTTTTGTTATTGGAATACTGGTTAAGTAACAAAGAAAATAATTGGTTGATGGATCACACATATTTGATCCTAAGCCAGGTTTAGAATTACTGTATCCTGTGCACACAGTATATAAATCGAAGATGTGCAAAATACATTCCTCCTTGCACGATTAAAATTTTCGGAAGTATTTCGGGTGTAAATTTTGGGTGTATTTTTTGACATGTGTTTTTTTAGTACACATGTGTCAAAAGTATAACCATAATAATACTTCAGGTTTTCAAAATTGATGCTTAGTTTTCCAACTCAAAATTCTATATAATCCTCAAACTGAATTCAAGATCACCTCGATATACTCTGGTCGAGGAACCCAATCATTTGAATAGTTGATATAAAAATGTAACCCTTAATCAGATAACAATCAGACTTAGCACTTATTTTAAATAATCATTATTTTGTTAATACAAATTTTGTTCAGGCTATAATGAGCTCCAGATTGGCACCATGACTTTATTCGCATTATTTTAAATCACACTGAACTTGTCTTAAGAGGTAATTGTCTATGTTGCATGATTAAGACCTCTTGGCTTTGTACACGCTCTATGACAGTTCTACTCTTTAGGGTTTAGTGGCCACAGAAGGGTCTTTGTGGTGGAGAACTTACTAGAAGCTAATACACTAAAAATTTAATTTCCTGTGTACGATATATGACACAAGCTATGCTATGTGACGCTTATATCTTTAAATATATCATACTACTAGCAGTTATAAGCAGTGGTGTATATAGAAAATTATTTCGGAGCGCTGACTCACTGGGTTGTTTAAGAAGTATACAATAATTTTCAAAAATAGGGACACAAAAATCTTATCCCGGGGTTGTCATCTATACGTATACAAAGTTTTGAGAATATTTTATACTAGAAGAAATTTAGGTACAAGTGGTTTGACGTATAAAACTAGAATTAGTGAAAGTAGAATCTTCAGGTTACCCAAAGTTAATAAAGAACTATATAGACAGTCCATTCAATACGTGGGCCCAAAATTATTTAATCAAATGACTGATGAAATCAAATCGAGTAATAACTTAAAACAATTCTGCTCCTTACTAAATTCCTGGCTATTTACAAAACCTGATATTGCTTTTTTAACTAGTGTATTAATTTAAGTTTTATGCAACCACCTATTATATTGTTTACATCATTATTACATAATTTTTAACCTGATTGTGTAAAACTATCATAATCATAGTAGTGTGTGTGTGTGTGTGAATGTATGTTTTGGAGTGTGGATGTTCTATCGTGTGCATGTAAGTGTACGTATGTGATTGTCCTGATATTTGTATGTAGTTTTATGTAATAAATTAATTTAATTTTCCATTATTTCAATATATTTGTTATACATTCAATATATTTGTTTATACATTCAATATATTTGCTTATACATTTTTTGTAAACCTTTTTATGATTTTAGTACATAAGATTGTATATTTGTATTTTTGTCAAAACATTTTTTGTTACACTCTAATTAGTTATTAGTCACTCTGTATTATATAAACGTCGGCCATATGTATTTATTTTGATTGTGGTTTTTTTGTAGTCTTGTGCAGACGTCGCGGAAAGCAGTCTGTTGACCTTTTAGTTTTTTATGTGAGAGCAAGCTACAAACTGCTTATTTGTGTATTGTGTATCTGTTACACTGACCAGCTACTTGTTCTTGGTCAGTGACTTCCTAAGTTTTTCATTTATTTGTAAACATGAATGTAAATGTTGGAAATAAATATTTATTTATTTGTTAAGCTTTTACCTTATTGACACGTTCTAGTTTAAGACAAACTACTGGGTGCAAATTTGATTTTCCTGGGGTCTTTCAAAATTTTGGGGGGTGGGGTTGAGCTCCTGAGCCCCCCTTCTATATGCCCATATTAAAAGTATATCCACACTTTACTCAGTATCGGTAACCTATTCAACTATTTTAGAATTCTTGTTTGGTCTTAACACCCTACAAGAAATTTTAAGAAGTCTTAGTGGATCTAAACCGTTCATAAATTATTACTGTTATCATGTTATTAAAATAAGTAAGAATTTGAACAAGTGCAGCTTTTATAGTAAATTGTATTTTTTATATTCTGCTTACAGTTTTTGAAAACAAACAGTGATTTATATAATTATTATGCGTTGTAACATAATACTGACTTTTCCTTACATGAATTTTGATTTGTAGTTTTCAAAAATGAAAATCCTGCAGATTTTAACTCCAGCAGGTACTAAGATCAAGTTTGAAAGTGTTTAAAATCTTAGTCTTATAATATTAGTCTTGAAAAAAGTATGACATACGTATTTCATCAATATGTATTAATACCGAATCCTGACTTCGATAGATTGTCATTCCAGTTAGCAATGATCTTTTAGTTTATTCTATTTCACTTCTAGTTTAAAACGGAATAATAAAGATTACTCTTATTATTATTTATTATCTACCTTACACACTTTTACCATTAACAGTGTTTTTAACTGTAAGGGTGTGATATTATAGTTCAATACAGCTTCATATCAGTCCATTTTCCCTATATTCTTTATGATGGGTTTTAAATTCGTGTAGACTTATTTGAACGTTTACACAATTAAAACTAATTTGATTTTAAAATAAATTTGTTGAAACCTTTTAACCAAGGAAATATAGGTGAAAATATATATTGCACTTAAGGTTAAGTTAGGTTTCTGAAATTCATAACAATATGCAATTAACTGTAGTACAGTACAGTAATATATTACAGTATATGTAACAAAATAATTCTAGGTTTACTGGGATTTACTAATATCAACTATTTCCAAAAGGTTTTTGTAATAGATCCCGAACTAATCATAAATCTATTTGAGTTTCAAGTAGACAAAGTAATATTTCTAAAATTTTGCATTAGGTTAAGTTCGAGTACATCCTTTCCAAGATTATTTAATTTAAAAATTTCGATTCAATGAACTTTAAAATAAATTTATAAAGACAGGAAAAATAAACAAACACGTTTGACACTCCACCAGGAAGTTTAGGCTATGAAAAAATTATACTTTTAACAAAGCCCGAGAAAAAAGTATGTAGAACAAATATTTTGTAGTATGTAAATGATTTATTTCGTCATAGAATGACGTGTTTCAAAGATTTATGACACAAGGAAAATAATTTTTTTAATACGATACAAGTCAATAAAATAATTTACATTTGTATACTTACATTCAGATTCAATGTGTGAGTACTGTATTCACGCGATTGAAATGTCAGTGGAACGGGCATTTCGTAGCGGTTTGACGCAATGAAATTTGGCTAATTGCTGTCATTAATATCTGTGACTTTCAGTTTTTGGAAAAAAATTAGAGTTATGTTTTAGCGTAGAACAAGTGAATTTTCTGCAGGATAATCCTAAATTAAAATTAAAAAGATAACTTGAATTTTTCTTGGCAACCTTAAAAGTTCGTTCTTCATATGACTAACGTGAACGCATGTTATAAAAAATTTCCCATAAGGCAAAGAAGATATTTCAAGAGGTCATCCAGTAAAATGGCTTAACACGACCTTAGTAGAAGTTGATTGGTCTCAGAAATTTCGATTCGTTTTTGAAAATATAAAATGCTACTCTAGATTTATATATTACGTACTACTGTTACAAAACTAGGGGTTTTTTATACTTTTTCTTTGTAAGTTCTAAGGTTACAATGATAATAATTCTGGTGCAAATGAAATCATATGAAAGTCATCACAGTGCCCACATTAAAGTGGAAAGTACATCATTTAAGATATTTGACATAGTAATTATTCCGATAAAAAATTTACTGTTTAAAGATGAATATAATAGTAAAATTCTATTTAGAATTTTTTATTAAATGTAAACTTTGTGGGGTTTAAAATTTTTAGTAATACTATTTGTCACAAATTATAGTACCTATTTACTTTAATTGGAGAATATAATTATTTTTATATTTTTAGTTGTTTTATTACGTAAGATGCAAAATCGACAATATGGAAACATGTGCAAAAAATAATTAACTATTTTAAATAAAGTTTTATCATGACTGGTCCATTGTTTCCATCATTTTACACAAAAAGTTTTCAAAAAGAATGAGTTAGTACCGAATTGAAAGCCAGACATTTGCGTCAAAACAGGCTCAAAAGAAGTGACGGATGTGAGGTGGAATCGGTAGTGATCTGCGGCAAGTTTGAGAAGGTGAAACAGAAAGAGTGGGTTGTAGGGAAAGACAGAGAGAGGGTGAGGGAAGTGGCTTGACATAGAGTTGACGGTACAAGCTTCATATTCCATCACAACATCAAAGTGATATTTGTTGTGAAAAATGAAGACCTGCATCGTACTGCCAGATTGTATGATTTATTTAGCAGTGTCGGTGCTGCGGGACCATTGTCAGCAGACAACTATTGAATAACTTGCGATCTCATATCTGCCGTCAGTCACTAACTCGAGGACAACCCGCAGCTCGGACTGTGACTTTTGACGTGTGTGTGTCTCAGTGTTCCTACACATCGACCGCACACCATCGTTCTGCCTTCTGGTGTCATTTATCTAGCAGTGTCGGTGCTGCGGGACCACTGTCAGCAGACAACTATTGAATAACTTGCGATCTCATATCTGCCGTCAGTCACTAACTCGAGGACAACCCGCAGCTCGGACTGTGACTTTTGACGTGTGTGTGTCTCAGTGTTCCTACACATCGACCGCACACCATCGTTCTGCCTTCTGGTGTCATTTATCTAGCAGTGTCGGTGCTGCGGGACCATTGTCAGCAGACAACTATTGAATAACTTGCGATCTCATATCTGCCGTCAGTCACTAACTCGAGGACAACCCGCAGCTCGGACTGTGACTTTTGACGTGTGTGTGTGTCTCAGTGTTCTTACACATCGACCGCACACCATCGTTCTGCCTTCTGGTGTCCTTTATCTAGCAGTGTCGGTGCTGCGGGACCATTGTCAGCAGACAACTATTGAATAACTTGCGATCTCATATCTGCCGTCAGTCACTAACTCGAGGACAACCCGCAGCTCGGACTGTGACTTTTGACGTGTGTGTGTCTCAGTGTTCCTACACATCGACCGCACACCATCGTTCTGCCTTCTGGTGTCATTTATCTAGCAGTGTCGGTGCTGCGGGACCATTGTTCAGCAGGCAACTATTGAATAACTTGCGATATCATACCTGTCGTCAGTCACTAACTCGAGGACAACCCGCAGCTCGGACTGTGACTTTTGACATGTGTGTGTCTCAGTGTTCCTACACGTGGACCGTAGTGCACTGACGCTTTCAGCATACTCAATCGATGAAGAAATCTGTTATGGAAACAGATAAAACACTTGTGAATTTTTTTAGTCTATCAACGCATATTTTTATTTAATACGCATTTTTAGTGATTGCACTGAGGATTTTCAAATAGACATTTAGTGCTATAAGTTATACAATAAGAAACGACTTCGCATAAAAATACGTTTTCAGTCTCGTAGTCCTTGATTAAATGTGAAAATTATGATTATGTTTGTTGTAACGGAGTTCCGATGGCCGAGCGGTCTAAGTCCGTTGGACTTTGGGTCTGAGTTAGAGATAGCGCAGGTTCAAATCCTGTCTGTTATCATTGCACTTTTTATCAGTACCATCAACCTCGTACTGTGTCGACTCTCCCCCTTATTCTGTTTGATAAGATCCTCGCACAGGCCAGTGGCCCATGAGGACGGACAGAATAAGGCTTAAAAGGGGATCAAGTCTCTCCTTTTAAAAAAAACTCAGTTTTTTATTTCAGTTAGCTTTCACCCAACAAGTACCGTACTTACTTAAATACCTGTGATATTGTTTGTTGGTTAAAATTAAAAACATAATGTATATGTATATATTTGTGGTATTGTTACAGTATAACTATCAATCTCGTAGAAGATCTTGCAAAATCAAGTGTATATTGTTAAAAAATCCTCTCTTTTGCTTTGCAGAGTTCAAAGAGTCTAAACTCAGTTTCAAAGTGCACCTGGTCATACCTATATTCTTTACATGAAAATAGACTTTAAGAATGATAAATAGATTATATGCTTCTCAAGGAATGCGCACTCTATTATTAAATATACAGATACATTGTGCTTAGCATTTTAGACATTTCCAACTTTTAGCTTTTATCAAAAGAAGTTTTAACTCCAGTACAATTGTCATTACGAGGTCAATGAATAAATTGCAAGTAATTTAAAACATTTTTGAAACAAGCTTATGTAGTTCCGTTTGTGAGATTTGTGTTTATCATTTAGTTTTTTTCCTGTTCTCCCTTTGGAGAAAAGTGGCATTATTTTTGTTATTTCAAATAGTTTATTAATTCCACTTAAGCATTAAATCTTAATCGTAACTCGTTAAAAACAATGACCTACATTTAAATGTGGTGTTCAAAAATAAATTGTAATATATAGACAGTACACAAATATATACATTTTTACATATTCTTAAGCTATATTTGTGTTAGAATTTGCAATCACATGATCACTGCAATGCGTGTGCTTCTTTCGGTTTGTCTGAATTAAGTTCAGTACAAGACAGGACTGTGTTTGTGTTAGTTAATTTATGTCTTCCGGAATATAGAAAAAATACTTGTGGTTTTATTCAACTCCAAACAGAGTTTTTTGCAAGGTTATTGTAGATCAAGGGTTGGCATTCCGTTAAATTGGAGTATCCTATGAAATTAATAACTTTTAAGATAATTTGGTATGATGCTGTAATTCAGATTGAAAAATAATTGGAAAGTTTTTTGTGAGTAGTCTAAAAAGTTCCTTTTTTAAGAGAGAAAATCCATTTAATTTTAGAATTTAATTACGAAAATAAATTTAATTGACCCAGTCAAAGTGCTGAACATGACAAGAAGGTTGACAATAAAGCAGTTATTTCATCTATAAAAACACAATCAGTTTTGCTAACTCTTCCAAAATTCAAAAATAAAACAGCCACACTAAAATTCAAGCCTGAAATGATCAGGCTCTATATCGATGCTCTAGCGTCAGCTAAAGAAAGAAAAGGTCGCGCGAGGGTCGGAGCGTGAAGTATAGGCATATTGCAAGTTATGTTTCCGATAGACATATTGCAGTGGCAAGGTGGTACGCACAGGCACGACGATGACACATGCAACCCTGGTGCATCCTGTACCAGTCATGTGTGTATGTATTGTTTGCATTATGGGTTAGTGCTCGCCTCATGGCGTGACGCCTCAACACACTAATCATTGTGCTCCCACCACCACACACTATTCACCACTGACTACTCACTAGTTACCCGCTCAGCCGTGTCCCCGGTAGAACAGAAAACACCGGAATGCGGACATCTCTACACTGACATTAAAAGTTCCTGCGGGAATACGTAATTTTTTGCCAATTAATTGTACCTTATATTTCCTATTGATGAGATAATATTGCATTCTTAATTAAACATATCACAACTCATTGAATATAAATATTCAAATTTTTAAATCCCTATTCATTTCCTTAGATTTAGAATGTAGTACATAGACATACCCTGTTTCAACGGTAACTGCGCAACATAAAGCGATATAAAAATATATGGTACACTATTTTTAATAAAAATAAACACAGTTTTCTACCCAACACAAAATTTGTATAACCAATTGGTAAAGTCTAGTAGTAGTTATAATATACTTAAAAATGTATCTAAAAAGTATTTACATATATTTTTACCAATATTTTAGTGATTCAAATTATAATCATACACGTTTATACAATACAGTTTTAAATCATTATATTATTTTGCAATAAGCGTATACACATACATATAACAGTAATTATTTGTAAATCTATGATGATACTTGCTAATTCACACACACATATATATATATATATATATATATATATATATATATATATATATATATATATATTCTATGTATTTCTTGTTTCACAAGTTTGGTAAAAGGTTAATTTTTATTCTTCTAGGCATTAATAGTTTTCAATGTGAGGGTAGGGATAACCGTTATTCAATTGAGAGTTGAAAAACTTTGTTATTTTTTCAAAGTTTTAAGACTTTATATGTAGTAACACATAGGTTATAGGACTCGCTCTATAGTTAATCAACTAATAAATAATACTTTGATGAGTATTATTTATATAATAATTAATACCAAACAAAAAGTAAACTTTCAAAATAAAGAAAAGATTATATACTACAAACCCACAATCTACGTGTACTTTGTTCAAACTTTTACTTAGTGTACGTTAAATTCTCAGGATACCATAAAAGTACTGTATAGAGACGAATCTGCATCCAATTAAATTAATTATTGCACTTCCAAGAACTGGTAAGTAGAATAAGTTAAGAGAAAGAACATGGTTGTTTTATTTGTAGAGCCATAATTGGCCGCTAATATACTCCTTGGACGGCTTTAAAACATAATGTAAGGCATTAAAAAATAATCCCAATACAATTCTTAAAGGAAGTGCCACCACCACCAACGCAGTGAGTACTGATTATTTTCCAAGATAATAAATAAATTCAATTAACCCTGTTTGCATACTGTTAGTTACTTGCAGTACTCACTACACCATAAATTTGCTTTTAGCGATACATCCCACTATAACATGGGTTTTAAAATATTTGATTCCTAACTATCCGGTTGCATACATAGCTTAAAGGAAATATTTAGACGGCTAAAATATATGTAATATAAATTCTAGAGAAGCCTGCACCAAAATAGTCCGGTGACGTCTAAGACAGTGTTGCCATATTACTGTCGAGCACCAGCTGTTTCCAATACAACGTGGAAATGGTATAATGTCTAAAACAAATGCGATCAAAGTTGTTTACGGTAATAGCTGATGATTTTTGTTTATTTTAATAGATAAGTAATTTTTGTACACATAAATTGGCAACAGTGTTGGCAAGGGGTGTTGTGGGGGATGTACCAGCCTCGATCGGGCTATTTTCATGCAGGCTGCTCTAGTACCATAGCCCCTAACACAACGGCGTAGCCAAGGAGCATGTTATAGGTGATCACACCCCTATACCCATGGGGGCACGTACGAATGTCCCAAAATATAACGTAGCAAATTTAGCTTGTCATAAATTAATGTGTTCTCTCAGCCACATAGTACTTTAGAACAATTTATTAACTTAAAAAGGAATAATATTGACTTAAAATAAATTCCTGCACGGCATTTGGTTACCGGTAAAATAAAATAATAAACCATTCTTTAAGGATGTATTTGACTATCATTTGTGTGCATTAAATTATTTAAGTGCATTATATTTAACGGAGTTCTAAAGTAATTTGTCCATTGATTCTTGAATGCTTTAAATAAACTTCAATTGTTTTGAACGAGGCATTCATAGTGGATTATGTCATCCTCATCCTTCCTATTAAGTAGAATATATTTCATTGTTACACGTTAAGATTTTGTTTTGTATTAAAAACTTGAATTTGCAAGTGAGTAGTTTTCATCACAGCTAAATCTCCGATGGACTGATCATTTGAAACAGGACTGAAAGGCTAATTACTACCAAATAAGATATAAAACATTGCAAGAATATTGCTGGATTCTTCAAATGCTGCCTTTTGTTGTATATTATATTTTGGTATAATGTTATGGTATAATAACAATCTGTAGATTTCGTTTTATCACTGGATTCTATAAGTTCTTTACCTGAAAATATACTACAATGGTAAATTTCTGTTTGAAATTAAAGTTACAACAAGTAGATGTTTTTCTTTGATAAATCTACTGTCCAATGTAAACAATTAGTCAAATGGAAGTAAAAGATTGTGAAAAGATTGAGTGAAAAGGAGTTACTAAGATTGTGAAATGGCCGATTCGTTCTTGGGATAAGCTCGAACCTCCAGGAAGGTTCAGTTCTGGCTAGATTATACCTTCGAGTGGAACCTACACTGTGTGCACCAATAACAGATGTTAACCACACTTTAACGTCCGGAATATACTATAAGTAATTAAAATACAGAAGGGCTTTCCTTCAGTTCTTTTTCTTGTCATCCTACTAAACAAAAAGGCAAGTGTTTTCCTTTACCGGTTTTTATGTAGATAAAAACAGCCAATTAGTAAAATAACATTATCGAATCTACAAAAGGTGGTCATGTGGAAAAACGATTATCCACGGAGGGAAATGATTAAAACCGTACATCTTTATTGGCTTTACTTGCAAATTTTATTTTCTCAGCTCTTTGTGGTTTAAGACAAGAAAGACTGTCTTGATAAACTCATTGAAATAAATGAGTTATTCTTATACCAGCGTTTTTAGGTGGATAAAATCAGCCCATAAGTAACAAAAAACATAATCGAATGTACTAAAGGTGGTTATGGGAAAAAAGAACTATCAACGGGGGTAAATGTTTTGAATGGTAATTCTTTATTGGCTTTACTTGCAGATTTTAGTTCTATAAGAGCGTTGCGGTTTAAGACGAGAAAAACTGTCTTTATAAACTCATTGAAATAGGACAAGGAGTCGAAACCGCAGCAACCGTGCGACATTTCCAACAGCCGTAATATCGCTGCGGCAACCGAAGGCAACCCGACAGCTGATGTGAAGACAGAGCGCGATTGACAAGTGTACTGACGTCACGATCTGAGCGGTTTTGACACGAAACTACACGGTTTCACAAATCGCCAATTGTAGGAGTCACGACTCCACGTTGCGTTTATCACTGAAATGGTTGGATGCTCCACTTGCGCGATGCTGCTGTAATTGTTCAGCGGTCGGGTTTCGATCGAATTACGTCTCAAAATAACCCTCTGTACCCTTGAAACCTGTAACGTTACCTCATCATCGTAATTTGTCATTTTATTAAATAATTCCTTCTTTCGAGGCTACGTCATTGACTCCAACTTCGCACGTTATGTCGTTCCTATGGGTGTTGTAGGTAATAGCCTCGTACAGCCTTTTTTACGATATGTTTTCCATCATTATAGCATCATTTTAATGATTTCTCCATGCATTAATATCAGTGGATCGTATACGTGCTTTAGATATGCAATCTTACCATAATATCATAAATATTTGACAAGTATCAAATATTTTCTATAAAGATTAATATCAAAAGCAATTTGGCAAAGGACATATAAGTTAGAACACCATATTTCGTGACAAGCAGTGTAGGCTTTTGTACAACAGACTCTAGGAAAGTTGTAAAACGAGCTTTTCGGTGGCAAACGGGACGAAATCAGTAACGGCACTTATAAACCTTTGGTGCACATAAGAAGGCATTTATTGAGCGTTTAAAAAACATTGTATAACTTAAGAAAAACTTACCAAATATCACATTATGTAACCCAAGAAAAAATCGTATAGCAGAAGGTGATAAAATTAAATATATGAAACTTTTTGAAAGTTAAGAGCTTATATTGAAAAGTGCTTCCAAGTTAAGATAAGATAAGGAATGGGCTGAGCATATACCTTATCTTGCAAGCCTTTCCTTAATGTTACTTTTATTAATTCCAAAGCTTGTGTTTTTAAAAATCTTACGTTATTTATTATGACATTCGATCACTTACTATGCTATCAACGGTAACTTAAAATTATTGATATATTTAAGTATTTTTTTTCTAAACATTGTATAACATGAGAATAACTTACAAAATATCACATTATGTAACTCAAGAAAACGTCGTATAGCAAGAGGAGATAAAATAAAAAGTAAGAATCATTTTGCAAATGCTTTTTTTCAATAGTGCTTCCAAGTTAAGATAAGGAATGGGCAGGGCATATGCCTTATCTTGCAAGCCTTTCCTCACTGTTATTAATTCCACGATATATTTTTTTTTTAATCTTACGTTATGCATTATGACATTCGATTACTTACTATGCTATCAACGGTGACTTAAATGACTGACATAGTTACGTATTTCTATATTGACTTTTCACAAAAGCTAAAAATCAGAACAAAGATTCATATTGCAATTATATATTTATTCAGATCCTACTTCGAGTTCCACGGGTTTTTATTTAAACATTTGGCAATAACACGGTGAATTAGACCTCCTTTACAATCTAACAAGGGACCCCCGTGATAGAAACCCATGGGTGAGCAAAAAATACAAACAAAAATAAGTTATTAAAAGTTCAATCGCACCATCTTTGGTCTTGGAGTGATGAAAGAGAATTGAAAATTAAGGCGCAGGTCGTATCTGAAGCGTGTGCCGTTTGCTATGAATAAATAAAGCCTAACCTCATATCCCGATACCGGCTCCGCCACTGCTACCAATGCTCATTTCTTTCCCGCGAAATCCCGCTGCCGCGCCTCGCCGCCACGTCTCTCCCGCCTCCACCTCATCCAATATCGGGTCTCTCTTTAATACGATAGGGTCTACCGCCTGCCGCTACCCTCTCGTTCCTGCCTGTTGTCTTCTCGCTGAGACGGAATAGTGGATACATTTCAAATTCCGAACTTTCCCAGGTGCATATATCACCTATATAACATGGAAACGTGTTTAAAAAACAGTTCCCTACATATCAAATGTTTATCGCCGTTTTTAATTTATTAGTTGGACTATTATATAATGTGGATTATGTAATATTCTATAAATGCTGTAACGTGTTTTAGAAAGTTTAAAGAATCTCAAAAGACGGATAAAAGTTATTTATCGCATTGTTTTACTTTTAATAATTCGATACATATTTAAATGTCACAACACCATTTCGTACCACCAGACCAGTTCTTAAAATCATTTAAGTCTATTGTGAAATTTATTATACGTAATATTTATCTATATCATTTCGAAGTAAGAACAACTAGTAACCTACGAATCATGATCCCAATACCTTATCCCGCAATAATTGGTAGACTTTGAAAAATTCCAAAAAGGAATTCGCCTCTGTAATCTGTATTATTTTACATCAGTAACCTGGGTTTCCGTTTAATACTCAGGATAGGTGTCACGAACTTTAACTAAAATTCCCAAATTAAAACTCCACTTCTACGCAATAAGGATGAATTATTCAAAACGAGTTTTCTTTACGACCAAATAGTTCTTCGGCGAGACAGTTAAGACACATAAAACGGCATTTCCAAAACTAATGAAACGGTATAAGGTTTAAATTTCAAACAGACGTTCAAATTATAATTATTCGCAGACTGCGAGAAAATACCCCGGGTTAATTGTAATCTTAACCCCGTCATGCATGTATAATCTGGGTCTGAATATTCCAGGGAAGTCATTAATAAATTTCTACATGCAAATTCAAGATAAGCCTTACAAAAAGGAGAGTGGAAGTGAATCGATATCTAAGTATAAGCGCGTTGCTCGGCAAGCGGGCTCGACTTCGTTGGGTTACGTGGTGCTTTAATAAATATTTATAACTGGTGTAAGTGGTTCCCGGAGTGGATGGGGTATTGAAAACTTACAGATATTAAGGTCTCGGGGGAGGTCGTGTATTGATACAAACACATCCTGCCCTCCTGTTCCACCCCTTCCCCTCCCCCACAAATTATTCATCATCCAATTATCTTGCCTCTTTTTTCTCTCACACATTTATCAGATCACCTTTTCCGCAGCCCAATCAGTGCTACTGGGGTCGGGTGACGATGGGAGTACTAGTGACAAGTTAACTTTTATAGGGACTTTAATATAGCACAGCGCCCCAGGTGTGGGTTCCACCACAAGCGCAGTGCTTCTGCTGGGCTCTCTAGGAATGGGGTTGTAACACGCGTTGTTCCCTAATACTTACTTTCTGTGTTAGGCTACTACGTAAACAGTAGTCCTTACACGTAATTTTAGTTTTCAAATTTTGTATTGGTATATAATATATTAATAAATTTCTACATGCAAATTCATGATAAGCCTTACAAAAAGGAGAGTGGAAGTGAATCGATATCTAAGTATAAGCGCGTTGCTCGGCAAGCGGGTATAGGTATAAAACATTGAAGGTGTTTTATGTCAGCACGCTTAAAATAAGCTAATGATAAGTACAAGCTACAGCACTGGGTGGTCAACATAAAAATGGAACACATAATGTGTATTATTTACCAGTTAGACAGTCAAATCCAATCCTCAAAGTCAACAAAGAGCTTCCCTATTGACTTATGGAATTGGCTTCCCTCCACCTCTCCTGAAGACGAATGACTGGAACAAAAACGCAAAATATGTTCCATTGTCTGGCACCTAGCCTTCAGCATCTTAATCTTTCCAGTAACATCGACCCACCCCAGTACGGAAACGGCTCATCAAGGACGACTTTTTACGAGATAGATCTACTTCGTCTAATGGTAGAGTAGGATTAAACACTAAGGATTTTTCAAACATGCACCGCTCGGATGTCCAGCTGGGATTGGACGAAAAGTGTTGTGCTTGAGCTGATTTCAGGAGTGGTTTTCGGATCCTGAGGTTCTCTCCTCAAATAGGGATCTTGCATGATGGGTAAATGGGGTGCAGCTATAATTTTTCAACAGTCGCTTAAACGACCTTTCTTGCGTCTTGTTTAAGGAAGAGTTATATTACACAGTACATGAGCCACGGTATTGAGGTGGCCTTAGAGAATCACTAATTTCCTCATAAACTTTGTTATTGACCGTTTATTTCTCTTTCGCGTGCATTTTATAGTTCAGTGGACCAATACACTAAGTAATATCAACTCATTTAGATGATTTGACAATTACTTGTGTTTACCTGGTAAGCAGAAGTAATCATGTGGTTTTTACACATACACAATATGGGAGTGCCGATGGCCGATCGGTCTAAGACAGTGGACTTTGAGTCCGAGTTAGAGATATCGCGGGTTTGAATCATGTCTGTGACCATTGCACTTTTTATCAGTACCTTGTTCTGTATCGACTCTCCCCCTTATCGTGTTTGATAAGATC
Source organism: Homalodisca vitripennis (assembly GCF_021130785.1). Lineage (NCBI taxonomy): Eukaryota > Metazoa > Arthropoda > Insecta > Hemiptera > Cicadellidae > Homalodisca > Homalodisca vitripennis. The sequence goes on along the minus strand of NC_060215.1, from coordinate 16,815,265 downwards.
CTCGCACAGGCCAGTGGCCCATGAGGACGGGCAGAATAAGGCTTAAAAGTGGGATCGGCTTCTCCTTTAAAGAAATAACTGTTTTGTCACAAAATAAGGATGTTGCGTGAGTTATGCAATAAAACTACCTATAATCAAGCGATACTTACTGAACTTCTGTATCGATTTCATAACAACTGTGCATGGAAGTGGTTTGTATTTTTTAAAGTAAATTACTAGTTCCACAAAAAATTGACTTCTCTTCCAAGGCGAACATTGCGGAGGCGGACACGGTAACATTGAAAGATGGGTGAGGGTGGTGGGGGTCGACGCTTGGCCAAGAACCTAGACACGACAACACCATCATCCGCATGACAGTTCGCAGTAGACCAATTATATCACGGGAATGGTGACATTACAATTACATTTACATGTCAGTGCTGTTAGGCGAGCCGTGGGGCTACGTGGTTGCGATCACCACAAATGTCAGATACCGAGCAATTACTAGATCTAGTCTAACTGAATCCACGCTGTCACGTTTTCCATTTCTGGCGAGCCGGGTTTTACAATCTGACACTGAAGTTTACTCTTCATTTGGCAAGTGTTGCCCATCTCCTGCCCGTGTCGTGCGCATGCCCATTGCGCATCACCCACGGCAATTACGATTGAATGAGATTTTAACACGAGAACGCCGGAGCGGCCTTTACACACTTCTGGGTTCCGGTTTCTATTTATATTTAATGCGTTATAAAATACAGCACTGAATCTGAATATATTAACTAGGTGTAATCCTTATCTGCAAGGAAGTTTATCGGATAAACATACACCGAATTCAATTATGTGTTTTTATTCTTTAAAATAAACACAATAAACACTGATTGAAGATTGTTGGAGCATTGGAAATATTTCCATTTAATACCACTAGTGAACACAACTTTTGTGAAGTTTCGGACGATGAATTGCTCGATTCTGAAAGGCCTCGCAAAATTAAATTAATACTGTAATACGTGTTATAATTCACTAGTGATATTAAACAATAAAAACTGTTTGAATATATCTGTCATATAATATCTGATAGGCGTTGACACATGAGGTTTTCTTTCTATAGAGTTTTCAATATTTATTCATGAACTATTAAGAAAATTTGTTGTATGGAAAACATTAATTTCACAAAATAAAATACTAAAATTATTTGTATTTTATTGTAAATTATTCAATGCAGTACTAAACAGTAATATCACGCCCAACAATAAATAATAAATATTCCCTTACTCTACCTTTTCCCTTTCTTTTTTACTTTTTTTATAAGAAATATTCAAATAATTCACAGATTCTCGCGAAAGACACGTATTAATAAAATCGAAACGGTAAGGTTTTATATCATTATATAGTAAAACCATCAAATTGCTTTTAGTCGCGGAGGCTCCCAAAATAGGGACCTGTAACAAAAGTTGCCCAACAGTCTGACGCAACAGTGTACATAAAAAATCACAGATCAATATCTAAACTATTTCTAACAAAAGCCGCATTGATTGTACCCCAAAAGAACATTATATCCTTTGCGCACTTTTACGACCTTACTTAAATCTTATAATTACGGACCATGTGACATTTTAAGGATATAATAGTTAATACAAGGAGTTTTAAAACTTTTTCGAGACATTCATAGGTTAATAAAAAACAAAATTAAACATTGTTCTTCACCGTTTGAATATTCAATAAGTATACACTTTCGAAAAAAGTAAACAAATTAATTCTTTATATCTTTAAAATTAGATACCTCGTATGACGCTACGAACAAAAATAAGGGCGTAACAGTTCATGAAGTGTAACTTTGTTATAGGGAAAACCGTCTAGGACGTTTCACTAAGGGCTCTTAATTTGCCTAACAATGACTAAAGTGGTTTATGATATAAGTACCGTATAAAAAAAGTTTTTCAAAGAATGGTGAACAACGCACAATCATAGTGGATAGGGAAAGAAACCAGGTTTAATATTTTAGGTGTTTGACACAACTTTATGGAAATAAACGAAGAAGATCTCAACTCAAGGGGTATGAGGATGATATGCATTGCATTGGCATACGGAGAAAAAAGATAATTTTCGCTGTCAATTATATCGTTCGTACTTGAATCAGTGTAGGTGAACTTTAAGTAATTGAGATCAGAAAGATTGTAACCATTATGTATTGGTGGTAAATTAAGAGCAAAACAACATCATAGGGCATGCGAGAATATATACAAATAGCATTCATTAAATACCTCTCAGACTCAAGAGCAGTTGAAATTACTAAATAAACAACAAACTAAGCAAATATTAAACCACACTATATTAATCTGCGAATATTATTTATTGAAGCGTAATTCATAATCACGTTGTTTGTATTAACCAGGGTTCTTTTAGGATAGAAATGTATAAATAAATTATAATTTTCACTTCATACAAAAACCAAAGTAGCTTTCATTATGTCAATTTTCATGAATGTAAATTCATGGAGTGGTTCGCCAAGCGTTTTGATTGGCGAATACGATATTGTAACATGTTTAATAATCTTGAATGACATTCATTATTCTCATGGAATCGAAACGTTACTTAAATATCAGGAAAAATTTTCTAGTACTACCTCATAAGGTAAGCAAATCATGAATCGTTTAAAAATGTATTATACAATTCTTTATAAGAACTACTAGGATCTTTTTACCTTTGTATAAGATGATTTTAACGTTATTAAATTGCTTTTATTTTAATACCTTTTGATTTATTAGTAATTCCTGTGTCATAAAGTAGACATTGTTGCAACAAATATGAAATAATTGCGAGCATATCTTAAAAAAGTTTTTAGTACATACATACACTAATGAAATAAATAACTAAAAGCGGTTTCCTAGAATCTAGCATGAGCTTATAGTGAAAACATAAATTTTGGAACCAAACAAAGTAAATATTACTTTTGGAAAAATATTATATTTCCGCACAGAATGGGATTAACCAAATCCCATTAAGTCATTTAGTTCTTATACGTAATTATCTACTCTTTTTTATTTGTATGTTGTAAGTATGGTATCTACTCTCACCTAGAAACAGCTTTCGGACATTATTTTCAGACGAAACATGCAAAAATCGCTTTGATCTAGTTTTACTTAGCTTGTGGTCCGTACATTCCATAGTCTGTATTTTTATGTAACAAAAAATAACGCATTAGGTAATCGCTACCTTAAAGTTTTTAAGAATGTATATAACCAATATGGAATTTGTTTCAAAACTAAATTATTTAGAGTCTTTCTGATTTTGAATATTCCCTTTTATAAACTAATAACATAATATTATAGAAAACCGACGATATATTATATAACAACCAAATTGGTTTACACTCGGATTGTGTTTATACTCGGAACTCACCAGTTACAGTAGTTCATATATTGTGAAGTTTTTGTTATGAGCAAGATACCTTTATCATTTAGTGCTCAAATCTATTGTAAAACATATTTAGTGAGCAAGATTCAATAATATTTTTAAAAATCTGTTTAAGCTTTGGATTGCCGAATGGAAGATGAAATTTAAATAACCAACGAGAGAGTATTTCTAAATACACTTCCGTTTTTACAGTAGTAAGAGAGCCAACAAACAGGTAATTAAGTTTGACATTTCAATACAGTAATTTAGTAACGTTAATTACGTGAATAAAAATTTTAATTCGGAATTTACATGAATAGATCTTTTATTGGTCGCCACCACGAAAAGTATTAGAAGATTATGAGTAAAATCGAGGTAAACAATAATAATTTATACGGTAGATATCAAAGTTGTAGAGACTTCAAAATGTGTAGAGTGAATGAATGGAAGGGGAAGGGAAATATCGAAGTCAAGAATGTGGCCGTGTCCGGACGCAGGCCAGAATTGGAATAGAACACATTCCTCGGGGGCCTACAGTCGCTGACCACTACTTGACAATTCAAATAAAAACAATTTACCATACTGACATTTATTGCGCTTGACCTCTCAGCCCGTGTATCTTTTGTCAGAGCAAATCCAAACTAATACTGCAATAAGACTGGAGTTTTCTCTCTGGCATTCAATATTGACCATTCCTGGAGAGGTGACCATACTTCCCTTCTTTTGTAAGTTCGTTGCGACTTCTTGAAGAGAATTGTTTTCTTGTTGAATGCAAGAATAAAGGTTTAATTTGGCTCGTATTGCAATTTTCTTTTGAATTATAACACAGTTTCTGAAGACAAATAGGGTTGGTAGTGATTGAATCGTTGATAAATAGACACTATCACCACTTGGCTACGTGGAAAGCTTAGCCTGGCCATGCTTACTAAGCTTAAAGTAATGATAGCTTGACTTCTATATAAATTATATAAGTTTAATTCTTGCATTCACTATCATGCAACCATTACGTAACTCCACCATGTATTCTGTAACAAACTACTCCATGAAAACAATCCACCATTCAAAAAATTCTATTAGCCTATTCAACGCTTTGTGAATGCAACTAGTTTTGTAGTTTTTGATTGACAGCCGAGGCGGTCAGAACTAGCCTGAACAGAACAGTAAATTCCACGGCTCAGTCTGACTAAATCCCTAAATTGATGTATATATATATATATATATATATATATATATATATATATATATATATATATATATTATCTTATATATGATGCAATACAGAAACCATGCGGGATTTAATGAACGATTTGCTGTGTCATATGAGTTACATATAAGATTTAGGCGCTCATTAAAAAGGTAAGTAATTACAATTAAAATATGTAAGATAATGACCTCACCATTTACGGTTGATCACCAAATTACGTGATCGTTGAGGAATATTAAAATTTGTTATAATCATTTATCTAACATAATTTGATATTTCAATTAATATTTATAAAGCATCAAATAATGAATCAACTATTAATCATGACAGAATAATAAGATATATTCCAACATTATTAAGATTCATACAATGACAATAGTTAAAACATATTTTGTTGCTGGGACTGTTATATACAAGAGGTTTAGTAAAGTTTAGAAAATTAATAACTTTCTCATTAACATTCTACTTGAAAGTTAAATAAAATATTGCATCGTTATACCAATATAGTTTCCTCACCTCAGTTCTGGTTTATTTGCTGCATTTGAGGAATACCTTCACGATGGATAAGGTGTAAGGATATATACTATAATTGCTCTAATACAGTGATCGACTGTGTGTAATTACGGTACATTATCGAAAAATCAAGATCAGTTGCGATCTGGCAGCAGCAGGAGTGCTACGACTAGACGACGTACCAAATTATGCAATGGCGTTAGACGAGAAATGTGTCTCTTGGAGGGTTGACCAAAACTCGCAGTATCAATAAGCACGGCAGTATCTGAAGTAGCACGGCAATATCTAAAGTAGCACGGCAGCGACGGCAAGACGAGATAAACAAGTTATTCAATGGCGTTAGACGAGCGAGTTTCTTGTATAAGTGATCGTAACTCGCAGTATCAATAAGCACGGCAGTATCTGAAGTAGCACGGCAATATCTAAAGTAGCACGGCAGCGACGGCAACACGATGTGCCTAACTATACAGTGGCGATAGACGAGCGAGTTTCTTGTCTAAGTGATCGCAACTCGCAGTATCAATAAGCACGGCAGTATCTGAAGTAGCACGGCAATATCTAAAGTAGCACGGCAGCGACGGCAACACGAGATAAACAAGTTATACAGTGGCGATAGACGAGCGAGTTTCTTGTCTAAGTGATCGCAACTCGCAGTACCAATAAGCACGGCAGTATCTGAAGTAGCACGGCAATATCTAAAGTAGCACGGCAGCGACGGCAAGACGAGATAAACAAGTTATTCAATGGCGTTAGACGAGTAATTGTTTCTTGTCTAAGTGATCGCAACTCGCAGTACCAATAAGCACGGCAGTATCTGAAGTAGCACGGCAATATCTAAAGTAGCACGGCAGCGACGGCAACACGATGTGCCTAACTATACAGTGGCGATAGACGAGCGAGTTTCTTGTCTAAGTGATCGCAACTCGCAGTACCAATAAGCACGGCAGTATCTGAAGTTGCACGGCAATATCTAAAGTATCACGGCAGCGACGGCAACACGATGTGCCTAACTATACAGTGGCGATAGACGAGCGAGTTTCTTGTCTAAGTGATCGCAACTCGCAGTACCAATAAGCACTGCAGTATCTGAAGTAGCACGGCAATATCTAAAGTAGCACGGCAGCGACGGCAACACGATGTGCCTAACTATACAGTGGCGATAGACGAGCGAGTTTTCTTGTCTAAGTGATCGCAACTCGCAGTATCAATAAGCACGGCAGTATCTGAAGTAGCACGGCAATATCTAAAGTAGCACGGCAGCGACGGCAACACGATGTGCCTAACTATACAGTGGCGATAGACGAGCGAGTTTCTTGTCTAAGTGATCGCAACTCGCAGTATCAATAAGCACGGCAGTATCTGAAGTAGCACGGCAATATCTAAAGTAGCACGGCAGCGACGGCAACACGATGTGCCTAACTATACAGTGGCGATAGACGAGCGAGTTTCTTGTCTAAGTGATCGCAACTCGCAGTACCAATAAGCACTGCAGTATCTGAAGTAGCACGGCAATATCTAAAGTATCACGGCAGCGACGGCAACACGAGATAAACAAGTTATTCAATGGCGTTAGACGAGCGATTGTTTTGTATAAGTGATCGTAACTCGCAGTACCAATAAGCACGGCAGTATCTGAAGTTGCACGGCAATATCTAAAGTATCACGGCAGCGACGGCAACACGAGATAAACAAGTTATTCAATGGCGTTATACGAGCAATTGTCTTATCTAAGTGATCGCAACTCGCAGTATCAATAACTCTAAAGTAGCACATCAACGACGGCAACACGAGGTAGCAAGTTATACAATGGCGTTAGACGAGCAATTGTCTTGTCTAAGTGATCGCAACTTGCAGTCGAGGCAAGTAGCTAAGCCGGAGCATATGGATAGGCAAATTGTTAAACGATTACGCGCTCAACTTAGTTAGAATAAACCTTGCCGGAACAATGAGCCACTGTGCGAGTGTGTGTTTGCTGTTCCGTCTCCAAACATCCTTGTTCTAGCCGTGTCTCTGTCATTAATCTCTCAGCAAGTGACATTTACATAATACCACTCATGATCGGTTAAATTATTGTTCCCATATCCGATTCACAATGGGTTTAGAGCGCGTTTTATTCGTGTCAATAGGTTCTGCGTTTGACAACGCTCGCTTGCTGAATTCTACTCCCGTTTATTTATGTGTTCGGTTTCCTAACGAGTTATCAGCAACTCCGCGTAACCCTCTTACTTCACTCGCTCTCAATACATCCGTAAGCTTGCTTGTGTTGTGTAGAATGTTCTTCTACTGGCTATATACTTGAAACGTTGAGTTTATGATTTCTTTAGAGTTATGCACTTCCATAACTGCAGAAAAACAGTGTGTATTACATGAAAAATCACAAACCGTTAAAGAAACGTTTAAAACAATTAAACATATGGGACCATCGCTTAACAGCACAGATAACTTTCGAACTCGGCATTTCAGACTGATATTATCTCTAAACCTGTCACTGAAAGTTGACGTCAGTTTAATCAATAGCGGTTTGTAAGCGCACAAATTTCTGGAAGCAATTAAACACCCTCAAAAGCTTTCGTACCTGAATCTACTGTTATCCTATTTGATCGAATGTATAAAAGGTAAGTATTACATAACTGAGTATGTAATAATTGTTTTCCAATCTAATAAAGAAGAATTGAGTTACAACGCTATGGAAAACTAAAAGGAAAATATAGTATTGATAATTTTAGTGTCATCATTCTTGAATTACAGAAATAATAGTCACTATTTGTTTGCGATATCTAATTATAAATCGGCGAAAAAAAACAAAAGTTTTAAATTATATTTAATTGAAAATTCTTTGACTTTCATATATATTATCGAATACATTCTTATTTTTATATTTTATTAAGTATCCTTCCAACTGTCAACCAGCAAAGTTTGAGTATGTTTATGAATTTCCAAAATAAATTTAAAACCAACTAAGACCAGAATTAATTGCTTAAGAATAAAATTAAATACCGTTTTTAATACTAAAAAAATGTTAGAGTGTTTGTTAAATATGTACTTTTGGACCCACTGTGTAAATACAGTACGTATATTTTGAAGTATTGTTATATCACACTTACGTAACAGACTAATGAAAAGCATTGTCAGTTTCACGGTATGCAGTATTTCAGGTTACCACAGATATTTTAATAGGTAATAATATGTGAGGACAGCAGCGTCCAATGACCAGAGGAAATGAGGACGACAGAGAGAGTGAGAGGGGCCAGGAGACGGCCGTGGCGGGGACAAGACTCCAGAGGCGCCACGGTGTTGATAGTGTATCAGATGTTATTATGGTCGGAATCCATTGCTCAGTTTAGAGAACCATTACGGGGCTTATTTTTCCATGATTAGGTTTTGCGGCGAGCGGCGAGCGGTAACACTGAACCTCACGTGGCGGGAGCGAGGGGACCATCGCCCCTCAAACGGGACCGCGGCCACGGCATCAGTCCTAGTGCAAACACAATCCAGGATTAGTTAATGACCAGTTAGCCACTTGTACTTACCGGCAGACAACCGCCAGCCACTGGCTCGTACCGCTCTTCAATCAGCCGTACATCGACTAGTCATGTGCTGCTGCTTCTCCTGCAGTACACGAGCTCCACTACCTCACATGTCATACCAACGTGACGCTCTTACACTCTTTAATAATGCACATCCATTCGTGTGGACCTACATTTGTCGAACATCTAACGCAGGTCTTGGATTCCTAAATTTTCTCAATATTATCTGTACTTATACGTACGTTTCAATGAAATCGAATATTTAAATATAGGTAGTTTTTTCGTGCAACTATTGTGAAATATTCTTTAAACTTTTAATAAAAAATAATAATATAAAATAATATTTTATAAAAAGGAGAGGCTAATCCCCTTTTTAGCCTTATTCTGTCCGTCCTCATGGGCCACTGGCCTGTGCGAGGATCTTATCAAACAGAATAAGAGGGAGAGTCGATACAGTACGAGGTTGATTGTACTGATAAAAAGTGCAACGGTCACAGACATGATTTGGATCTGCGCTATTTGTAACTCAGGTCAAAAGTCCAACGACCATCGGCACTCCCAATGACATAGCCTAACATCCTCCGCATAAACCTACCATCACGTTAGTATGCTGTTTTTAGATCCTAAAACTTAGTACAGTGTACTAGCATTTCGTGTATTACAGCAGTTATTATGTACAAATTTAAACTCTAACATTACCAGCATAACAGATTTTTGTGCTTGATATTTTTACTGCAGTTCAAAGTGTAATAATTACGAAACGTACGTCGTTGAAAGCTTCGTTTACACTTGACGTTTATGGCTAATCGGTAAAAGGGCAACAAGCATGCATATTCATGTTGCAAAGAAAAAAAAGCGCCTTCGTTAAAAAGCAATATCTCGCGAGCGAGGAAAAATGAATATCTGTAACTTTTAACAGTTTTTATAGGCTCGGCAGGTTTTGATTGGATTATTTAGTGAGGGGGAAATAGCGGCTGGTTATGGAGCCGGAAAACTTTGTAAGATTGAGTTTCGTGTCCGACTAAGACTTTCCTCATCAGGTCCATCGCCTCGTCTTGATTTCATATTGAAATATTCAAGATCGAGTCCTTGGAACGGAACGGCTCTCGATTACGTATTAATGAGCTTTTAATTCGGTCGTGTATTGATCCAAGGCGGAGAAGCCGAGTATTGCAGCTTAGTTATCGTGATATCTGACTTTCAGAGAGTAGAGTGCCCTGTCCACACAGTGACTGAATCACGATACTCGAGTGGTTTCCGACTCTACAGAATCGAGAGGTATCTATATACATAAAACAAAGTCGGGTTAGTTGTAACTCAAGAAGGAATTTAACGATTGTAATGATCTCTAATTTGTTGGATTCGTCTCTGCCCCGAATAACCATTAAAATATCGTAAACTTTTATGGAAAAAATCGTGTAAAAATAAAAGTAAAACATTTTTGTATAATATTATGGATTAAAATGTCAAATGTAATCAACTGTTCAAATACACACAAACATTGTTTTATGATACACAACCAAATGATTAATTAATCTAATAGATGTTTTCAATTTGCAATTTGCAAAGCATATAGTAAGAAACAACATTTCTTATTTCAACTTTTTCTGGTACCTCTGTTGAGTAAAGAGTACGGAAATAATAGATAAGGAAAATACAAGTTTTATTAAAAATATACATTTGACTGTACATTTTAGGAAATAATGAGTACGCAGTGCTTTCTCAGTACTGTAATGCAGATATCAAAGAAAACGTTACAATCTAACATTTACTATTAATTTAAAGACTAATACAGAATCTATCTTAGTTGCCTATTGACAGGCATAGGCTAGGCTTTTCAGACCTGTGTATGTATGTATATTTCCTTGATTGGAGAAGCAAGGCAAATACAAAAAATACTAAGACCGGAATACAATACAATGGCAATAAATATACGTTTTTTAACATATTTTCTTGATCGTGGCAACACGAAAACTCATTGGTGTAAGAAATATAATTGACTCATACCAGAAATGCTCATACACGTACAAAGCCTACGAATTAGCGTGTGAAGCGGCGGGCAACTGCTAGTATTATATACAGATTACTCACCATCTTGTCCGTAGATGCTTGTATCTTTTAACACATATTATTAGGTATTGTATACACATTTCATACACACAAGACACATTTACGAAGACATGCTACGAATATTAACATCCACATTTTCATGTCTTTTACAATACTATGATTGGATTATATAAGATCAATACGTAATTATTATTGGTAAAAAGATAACTTACTTTATACGCCAATGAAGTACTAATTTATTAAGTTTTTTTAGTGGCGTGGTTAACTTGCTATGAACACTTTAAAAAAACCCCATTATTATAAGTTTTGTGTTAGAAGAAAGAATACCTTTATTTTCATTTCGCATTCAAGTAAGTTTTGAGCATTTAAATTTATTCTGAAAAATATTATTTTGAGTGGTAAGATTTAAATGTCTGTGATCTTAAAAATAGACCAATTGCCTTGATTTGATTTTTCACTGGAGACTGGCCTCATAAAATAAAACTTGCAATATTTGTATATAATGATTTTCGTTTGTGGACAGTGGTGTCTGAGTGTTTTTGGAACCAAAGTATATCAGGTGCACATTTGAGATGAGACAATGAGAGTGCCAACTCACCTGCATTACACTGTATTTCTCATTTTGTAATCTAGGTGTCTCTGATGTTGAAAGGATGTAAATTGTTCACTTTGAGCTTCTTCGTCCTTTTTTTCGATCTCTTCAGACGAACATGGCTCCAGATGCCAGGAGTCAAATCAATAACATCATCAGATTTCAGACGCTGCATCAAGAGGAAGGTGAACTGGAGCTAAATTTAACATTCATATTAAATCTACCCTTCCCACCATGGGCTATGGTGTGGGTAAGAGCGCAGTACTTTTAAAGAGGTTCCCAAATTGACCAAATAGATTGAAGATTTAAAAGTGTATTTTTTCTAAGTATTTTTAGTAATCATGTATCTAAATTTGTAATAAGGCAGCTCTATGTCTGTGTTTAAAACCTGCACTGTTAACGCAAAGGCATTGTAAATATTTGTATTTTGTACCTTCGAAGTAAAAGAATATTATGCCGTTTGTTACCATTCCAGGAAGAAATACAAGAGAACCATGATACAGGAAGTATTTGATTTGCCGAAGTATTTTAGCCCATCTAACTACTACTTGAAAAATTTCCACTTTCTGAACAGGAGATTACCCAGGAATTTTTCCGGGGGGGATGTGGGGGGGATGGGTAGAGGGTGGAAGAATAATTCCGAGAGTAAGAGCGTGTGTGTACCATTAAGAATTTAAAAAATTAAAAAGCTTATTTATAAACGTGCGTCAGTTAAGTAATTGTTAAAATTTCAATCTTAGTTTTATGTGACTGAATACACAACGTGTAAATTTAGTCCTGATACACCTGGATATATTCCAAACGGATTGAGATATCGATGTACAATCTTCAACATATCTATAAAAATACATTTTTTACTTTTTTAAGAATGAAAATATCCACCCCCCCTACTTTTGAAAGGGGGTAGAAGGGGGTGACTTTAAATTTTCAAATTGCAACTCCTATCTTGTGACATGCAGTTCTAAAGGTCCATTTAGAACATGGGAACATAATGACATAACATCTTTAACACGATTCTAGCAAAAGTTAAGAGAATATAATCCCTTACATTGTAGTTCCACCTAGAAAAAGACACCTCTTACCAAAACTATGCACACCAGAAACATTAGATACTACGTAACCTCGCTCCCTGAAAGCCTTACTTAGATATAACGCATGCATTGTGTTGATATGCTCAAGAGAATGGCAATGTGCACACAGATTATGTTTTTGCGTTATTTGCACATACCTTTTTCTATAAACGGCATAGTGTTTTCTTAGTGTTATTGTGTTTCTATTGAATAGACCCACATTAGATTAGAATTAAACCCTTGTTAATACATTATTATCTACACAACTACTATAGAATAGTTTATAACTACTGTTATAGCTAGATAGTTTCAATTCAGTGAAGGAACAGAAATTACTGGTTATTTACCTTCGTCCAGTGATTTAATAAATCAGAAACACATTGTCACTAAACTATGGCAAATGTCTGGGAAGGTCCTGCGTTCTTCACAATCATTCCATCGTCAAAAACGTACTTGAAACGTTATTTAGAAATTAACTACTTTTATTACAGCTAGCCAGTTATTCAACAGTAGTTGCGAGGAGCCGATGGCTGAGTGGTCTAAGGCGTTGGACTTTGAGTCTGAGCTAAAGATAGCGCAGGTTCGAATCTTGTCTGTGACCCTTGCACTTTTTATCAGTACCATCTACTTTGTACTGTGTCGACTCTCCCCCTTATTCTGTTTGAAAGATCCTCGCGCAGGCCAGTGGCCCATGAGGACGGGCAGAATAAGACTTAAAAGAAAACAAAAAAAGAAAAAAAAATACGCACTTGTATTATATATAGACTAGTTATTCAATAGTTTAACTTCTTGTATTATAGTTTTACAGTTATTATTCAATAGGCTAATTACTCGTGTTATAGCTATACAGTCAATCATCATTATTTTAACTACTTGTATTACAGTCAGTAATCGGTAATTTGACTATTTGTATTATCGCTAGACAATTATTATACAGTTGTTTAACTACTTTTGTTAAAGCTAGACAGGTATTGTGCAGTAGCTTAACTGGTTGTTTATAGCTATACTGTTCTTATACAGTAGTTAAACTGTTGTGTTATAAAAGGTAGTTTCACAAACATCAGAAATCTTGGAAGTTTAAACATTGATTGCCTGTAGATTAAACATGTAAAGAAATGAGTTATGTGTTAATAAGTCACCTAACAAAAGATGACAAAGTAATATTATCCTTAGTTATTACCACCTACATAAATCTCTACTAATTGCTCATTATGACGTCGAAGTTATTTTAAAACTTATCATCAGATTGTTATTTTCAATCTCAAATAATCCTGGTTCGTTATGGTATCTGGTCGTATCGCAGAGTTTTTATTTAGCGAGAGGGGAAATACATTGGAATGAAAACACTGCGATGGCACTGAAAAGACATCCGGAGAGCACAAGTTTCAAGTGGAAGCAATTATTCGGAAACAATAAGAGGGAAACAAGTAAAGTTGACAAGCGCATTAAACCTATAGGTGAATCGAAGGGCTAAGTGACCGGGGAATGGACAAACCGGAATGTTGACAACCATTTACTCATAATAATGGCGGCGAAATTGCGTTCTTGTAAAACCAATCTCGACGTCTCATTGAGAAAGTCATTTCCTCCCCTAGACAAAAAGTAAGGTCGAAAATACTCTTCACTTTCAATTTCTTTTCCAGATATCATTAATTAAAAAATGCCCTTCTATTATTACCCTGATGAAGACAGTTTTGACATAACAATTAAAGGAGGAGAAACAAAGCGTCGAGTGGTAGTAGAGGATTGCTAATAAAGCAGCTTCACTCTATTGGTTTGGGGTGTCTTACTGTTCCGTACCTCTTAAATAAACTCTTTTGTTCGACAATTCTTTTATTTTTTACAACTTTTCGATGTCTCATTATTACGCTTTGTCGAGATCAAGTAGGTGCTATTCGTTTCGTTCTTATTCACTGTGTTGGACAACATTTTTATTCATAAAACCGAATTAAAATTGAAACTCTGTTCTTGGTTCATCCTAATGGTACGTGAAGTAATTATTCTGGATAGTATGTAATGATACATTAAATAACATAAAATCAGGATGTTTTACATTTACCTTTTTATTGGTATTCATGAGTGTTTTACCTATTTAATGTCCCTAAAGCAAGTGCAGATTCAGAGAAACGAGCTTTACTTTTTACGCTTGAAATAACTTAGATTTGTACCAAGTGATGGCACTAATTTAAACATACTACTTTCTTAACTACATCAATAGTAACTATTAGTGTTTCAATTTTTCAATTTATTGAATTTACCAACGAACACTTTTGTCGAGTAAGAGTGAGTACGATTATTTTTTTTAATCACGGTGATTGGCTTACGAACATCAACATGCATATTCCATGTTTATGGTATCCTTAAAAATCCATAATTATTTTATAAAAAAGAATTCGTCGAATTAGTTTTGATTCAATGAGCATAAAGTTTAACTATCCAGCTTATTAAAATACACTCTGGTTTCCTCCACCGAGTTAAAAACAATTTTTTACAATTTTATAAAATCACTTAATTACGAAATTTCAATTCAGAGCCACTTGAAACTTTAAACGAAACGAGAATAAAATCCTTTACAATCATCACTTCTGATTATGTACGTTTCTCAATTGCACAATGAGAGTTTGCTTCAATTTTGAAAAGTTTTCAAACGCCTTGGCCTCTCTTCTTATCCAGAATGCAAAAGTGTTCTGTATTCAATACCTTTTCTTGGCGAGCTTCAGGATTATTACTGCTTCAATGAAAACCAGGAGTGATTCAAATTAGTTCTTATTTCTCGTATCTTTGAGTTTTAAAGCGTATGGCTCAAAGATTTTAAATATTTACCGAGTAAGTTTTTTACTTCTAGAACTTCCGTGTGTAGAAGAAAAACATTTTTATTAACAAATTAACCTTTGACTGCTTCACTTAACACTTTATGTTTGCTTGTTCCCTTGCTCTTCTCTCTCTGGGAGCATGTCTGAATGTGTGAAGCAAGGTCAATGTCGTCTATACCTTTTATGCATTCTTAAATATTCGATACTCCCAATTGGCGTAAGGCTTTTAGATTTAGAAAATCGCTTATAGCTTGGTGCAACGTACACGCACTTGCATGTCACACCCGATTCATTATGATCAGTTTTCGGACACGGATTAATTTTTTTACTATCCTCACGGATTTAAAAATAAACGGAAAATTCCAGCTGGAAATTTTGATTCTTACTCCTTTATCACTAACTGAAAAATTTCATAAAACATATTATTGAAATTTCAGTAGTTTTTGGGAAAATTAAGGATCATTATTCAATTCCGTAGGTTATTTTTATAATATAGGACTTTACAACCCCACAGTGACGTTTATTAAAAATAATTTAAAAGTTATATTTTAGACTCCAGCTGTTAAAATTTAAAAGTGGGCAGTAATTTAGTTTTGTAAACAGTGTTAGCCTAAGGCCAAAACAGCTTTAATCGGGTGTTTTTGAGAAAACGTGAGAAATCAGTTTCCCGTCAAAAAAGGTTCTGCTCGACCTATGCTCTAATTTACAATTTCCTTCTGCCTCCTTGTGGGCCATCCCCCTGACATGAAAAAATTGGTAATTACTTCAAAAAGTAGATTTATAGGTGCAGTAATGATGTATCAAGTTTTATTGCTTTATCTGTAATCGTTCGGGACTTTTTACACCCTGTATTGTAACGAATATAAGACTAACATTGATTAAGATTCATAGGAAAAATTGATGTATTCAGACTAACCAATTTTATTTTTAAAATAATTCTTTCCGTTTAGTTGGATGAACTTTTTTGAACCAACTTAAATATTATTATAATTTATTTTATGAAACTAGTATTCCAACTAAATTTGTACACTAACTTTTTTCCTCAAAAATCACAAATAACGTGGTTATGAACTTTTGAAATGATACAATGGCCGCCACATTAGAATAAAACTGCTTTGTCTTACTAGGCTAGCTAATGAATATTTGTTCATAGTTTCAACTTTTTTGGGCTTTCTGTTGAAAAGTTACAGTTTTTACAAACAGCGTTATATTTCTCGATGGTTGAATTAAGGATAGGTAACAATATTACATCTGTCTTATTACATTATAATATTTAAAATAAAAAAACTGAATACCCTTCAATTTTGAAACTGAACACTAGCTCTTGATCTCCACTCAGATCCACTTCGATTCATATATATATGAATCGAAGTGGATCAGAGTGGAGATCAAGAGCTAGTGTTCAGTTTCAAAATTATATATATATATATATATATATATATATATATATATATATATATATATATATCATCTGTGGAACTGGAGTGGTTTTGAGTTTAGAATTCGATAAATTTATGTCGAAATTTACCAAAAGTGGTACAATGAAGACAGAATTGCATGAGCCGGTTTTGTGTACAACGTACCAACCAAGTTAAAAATAGTGAAAGTGTTTTAAATCTATTTTTTTATTGGTACGAAAGTCCTACGAACAAAGTTGTTATAAGTTTTCATTCACTTTACATTCATCCAATTTATATTCACATACATACCACAATAGTGATTTTCTCTTTGGAAGTACCGTCGGAAGTATCTGTACTGAAGGACTACAGAAGGAAGGGATGAAGGCTAGAAGTCGTGCCGTACAGGAGGTGGCAAGTGACGTATACGAGTGCTGTCTCATTGTTGTCCTCCCTGTTAAAGAAAGGATACTACAACCTTTGAGGGCCTCTCGGAGAGGGTGAAAAAACGATGTCTCCTCGACCGAGTCCTCAGTGCACAACCCTTTTTTATTTATTCCGAGTGTTAATTATTTCCTATACTGGCTTTCGCCGGTGAGACAAAAAAATGTTAATTACTTTTGCCGAGTATTCGTCTTCATTTACCAAACACTCCCCTTCTTGTCATCTGTTGTCCCTTTCGTGATTGCCGACTGCTATCTTTAATTGACTCGTTTTTTTCTTGCGAATAAATGCTCCCTTCCTTCTATTTAGTTTTTTTCAAAGGAGGCGATGAAATGTTATCAACCCGACTGGCCTTATTGAGAAGTGGGCGATTGTTTTCTGGTCACTTCAAGCCTTTTTATCTCACCCTCCAAATAAATTCCTTTGTCCCTCCTTAATTGCTTAGTTAAACGTCTAAGTTAATTGAGTTTCCAGTTTTATTCTCGATTGTAAGGGGAAATTGAAGTGTTGATAATTCCATAAAAGTGACAACAAATAACCAAACAATGACTTAGTAAATATACGTAGAAAGGCTTCGCTTCGGTTTCCTCATATGGTGAATACCAATAGACAAAACCAGTGGACAAAGAAACCTCTGAACTGTCACTACGTCATGGCGTTGCCTTCCTACGATCTCGATCTAGCACCTCGCTTTGTTTAAGATTTCCTTTATATTGTTGTCGAAAAAAGATATGAGTCTCCTAAACCGCATATAGGTATCTGACCAAATTAGGAAAGCTTAACTTACATGATATACTTACACTATATTTCTTACAATGTTACGTAATGACTTTTTACAGCACGAGGAAAAATTTAGACGTAATCGAATCCAAATTGTCACTTGAGATTTGTTAGTTTTGTCACAGTTGTGATGTTGTTTGGTTCGTTACCGAAAGGATACTGACTACAAAACCAAATTAGTCAACTACTAGTAATCGCTTATTGACTAATATACGTTTTGTGTTATGTTTAATTTTGTTGTATACCTGAGTAGAATACTTTATAATGTTCACGTCTCACTTTGGTTAGTGGCTGTGACTGATAAAGTTATTACGTAATAGTAAATTACAGACTCTTGACTACAACGGTGCAGTTATGAACGGTACTATAGGGTGAGAGTAAGGGTATAAGTATCAGTGCAAAGTACCGAGCTGTTTAGTCCGAATCTAAACTAGCAGAACCTATCTGACCACAGCACCTTTTTCAAAATATTGTCGAAAAATGTCAAAGAGGAGGCCGGCCTCCCCTTAGAAAGGCGCATTGTAATAAGTAAAACACGCAATTGATTACGGATGATTACAAATCACCGCGGATGCAGCAAGAAATTGTTGTTAATTATTGTCTACTGTAACATAGAGCTTCAGTCCTCAGTCAAAGTCCTTCATCTATGATCAAAGTTTTGGGTGTAATATGTGGAGATAGCAACATGGAACCGCATTCCTATGTGCTATAATCCATAAAATGATAACAATAAATATAATCTACCAACCAGAAATTCTTCCATGAAGAAATTTCTGGCAAACTGTTACTACGAGCAAATTTTATGTCAAGTTATTGAGAAAAATCATTCTAAATCGATATAGAGTGAAAATTCTTTTAATTCCAGAACATGGATATTTAAAATAGAGGTTTACAATCATCCAAATTTTTATTCAGAGAAAGAACAAAATACATCGACTTACAATGAGTATCTTTATCACAAATATATCCAGTACATAATACTTTTTTCTAAGTAGTCTCAGTATGTTTTCAAGATTGTATCGGAAGCTTAAAAGTATGCCCATTGTAAGTCGCATTACTGTATTAACCCCGAGTACAGTGGAAAATAGTTTTTTAGTTTGTTGAGAATTGACAAGAAAACAATTCTCTGGTCTTTTTCGCAAAATACCATAGTCAATTTGACTACTACTACTGAAAGTTGCATATTTAACTAATTTAAGTTAAAAAGACCTTTTTAAATCGGTAACTTAAAATTTACCGATGTAACAGCAGATACATACTGATATACTATCAGATAGTTTAGTATAATAATAGTCTTCTCCTGAAGGATTTTAACTAAAATTCTAAATACATAAATTACCCGATTTACTATCTGTGGTACTACCTTTTTTTCAAATTGTCAGTTTTTCTACCGATTTCCATAGGAGTCCAGGAAGTCTAGTTCTAGTTCTCTAAATGTCTATTGCAATCGCTATTCTATTTCAATTACTTTTTCTTCGAAGCATATTAAAGTTAACAGGAATAAACGTTATTCATTACAATCTATTTAAAAATACTGAAAAACAAAAAGTACAGTACAATATAAGAAAATAACGAATAAAAAGATACTAGTTATAAAATCATAAAACGTGTTTCAAATCTGTTTGTGTAAATATAAAACAGTTGACATGAATCTTAGATGGCCATATATGTACGAGTATATGGTGTAATAGTATAAATAATAATAATTAACATTTGTCATTGTTCATGGGGATGGAAAAGCTGACTTCATTGGGCACAAGTGAGCTGTTGTATTTTTTGCACTTCAGGACTTGCCACAAGCACGTAGTATAACTCTGTATGTTTTATGAAAATGATATATGCCTATATTTATTTAGCTGTCCTACTTGTTTCTAAGTGGTCAGAGGCAGGACACCCACGTATATGCTGAACATATATTTTTTCACCTACTAATTCTCAACCATGATTTGCCAATGGGGTAGTGTAGCGGGTATGGTGGTTATCGCGAGGTACTCGAATCAAGCAACGTCGAGCGTGGCTGCAACTTGGATGGGTGATCGCTGAGCGATCCTGTCCTTGCAAGCAGCTCGGCTGCCCGGCCATTGTGGTGTTTCGGTAGTCACCTTTAAGCCATTGGTCACCAGGTTACGTGTTATAGAGAATTTATTAGCCCTAACTTTGGCTGGTAGAACAAGACATTCTTTACTTTTTACTTGGGTGAACTCCTCGTCATTTATTGATCAGTTATTAATGTTTGTGTATGCTTAACCTTCAGCTTTTAGACACCTGAAGAAGAGAATGGACTCTAATCCTCGAAACGTAATGTCCTCTTTTCGTAACACATAGCGGTGGAAAATGTATGAAAACTTGATGCATACCAAATTATTGTCGTTAATTCTAAACAAAAACGATTAAACACATTATTTGTACAAAGTATTTTATAACTGCTGGTGATGGGTTATTGTCGAGTTTTCCAAGACAACACCAATTACTTGAATGCACACTTACTCGTGCATCCTTACCCGCATTCTATCGTGTGTCGAAGTGTCGAAGTGACGCAAAGTGAACAGAAGTCTCACAATACGCGGCGCCGATGGCAGACGGAAGACAAGTACGCCCGTTTTGCGAGTGCTTATCGGCGACACACAGTTTCACTACGGGCGACCCCACACCTTTACACCCCATCTCCGTCCCCGACCCCACCTCTATCCACGTTTAATTAAAATTTCTTAGTCTCACAGCAATGATAATTAAAAATAAGTCACACTGTGCATATTGATTGGAGTAGGGCCGTTTTGCCACAACGTAACTGCTTTCAGAAGGGGGATTTTATCACTCACCTGGGAATGGTAATAGAATCTTGACTCCATCTGCGAGATAACGGAGTCTGCCATATGCTTTATGATGCTGAAGTGTTGCCCAAAATACAATTTTATAATTTCGAAAAATAGCAAATATTGAAGTACATATGGAAATATCTGTTAAGTGTCCTGAAAACTATGTATATTGGGTACAGTGGTTACCGAGTCGGGCACCGATAAGTGTGCAGCTGCTTTGACGTGTGACCGCTGAACAATATCGTTCTTGCAGCCAGCCTACCCGGCCACTATAGTCTTCTTCGGCCATTGCTCCACTGTTTCACAAAAACTTAGTACAGCATAAGTAAGACGAAATGTTCCACCTTGAAGTTATCAAAAATTAAATTTTTAAAATGTTTAATACAACTAATCAAATATCGAAACAACTAATTAGTAGGGCTTCAAAGTAAGCCGTGAAGGCCATGAAAAGCCAGGGTACTCTCGGGTCCGAGTCTACCCGGTGGGGGCCATTTTTGGCCTCAATTTGCAACCAAATCTGCATTTAATATTAGTTATCAAATCTACAAGATTCCATAACGGTGTCTGAAAGAATGAATTATATCATATGAATTATATATTATGCAGATTTTCTTAAATATCTACGGGCTCAGTATTTTTACTGTTACAGACTTTATTTGACTAGTATTGAAACAACCTATTATCGTTACGTAAATAAATTTACCATATGTAATGAAATGTTTGATAAAATCAGATTCACTTAAACCCACAAAAATCCCTAGGTAGATGAAGTTGAGGTTTTATGATAAATTACCTATTATATTATAAAGGCAATAAAATCTGCAATATCATTTCCATTGTCTCTGACGTGTGGAGGAAGAAGTATGTATGATAGACGTATTTTCGAAATAATACTATGTCTAATGCGGTTGTGTATTAATGGAAGACGATCAAAGTAAAAGTAACAAAAACATTTCAAGAATAAAAAATCTATTTCATATAACACTAACTTTTTAATCAAAACACCGACATGGTAAACAAACATTTAGCTATAGCAAGGATTTAGCTGTAGTGTTCACGTCAATTACATTTCTCTAGCGTAATTATCACTATCTTAAATATGTAACTGTAAAAGCCTAAGTAAAGCTATGTACTTAGATTTTAGTTCTAGAGGTGCGCACTTATGCTGTGGTAATTTTAAATTAAATGTAGCTTGTGGTTAAAATATTTAAATTAATGTGTATAGTTCTTCTATAATAGTTTATTACGTTATGGTGTAAAGTGTGAATGTTCAAAAAGATATTATACCATATTAAGCATTACTTATTGGTGAAAAATCGGAAATTTCCAAGGTATTCAAACCAACAAAACATCAAATTATTTTGAAGTGAAAATTAAAATTGTTGAATATGGTTGATCACAACGAATAGCTTAAAATTTGCTTCTTCTCACTGTTTACTGTGGGTAGAAGGAATATTGACTTCGACTATTGTAATGTTATCTCTAGAGAATTTTATTTTGTCATAACTATTTATTACGAAATGATTTTCATTATTGAGAATAGTGGTGCAGGTTTTGAAAATACTGCCACATGTTGTATAATAGAAAACGTTTTGAATTATAAATTATAAAAAACCGAACCCTACATGATTCGTAAAACTATGTATACAAGCAACAACACAAATCTCAAATACGTCTTTAATAATATTATATGAAATACAAAATTGAGTTACTATTGTTACTTATTTTTCGGTTATATACGGACCCCATTAGATAGTTTATAACTGCATAACTAATTTTGTTCACGACTGGTTGAATGTCATTATTTAGTTATTTTTCATTCAATAACAAAAAAGAGATCAAAACATCAGTATTGGTTTCTTACCACATTTTATATTACGTCAGATGAGTTAAGTAAAAATTGTAAACACGACTAAAAATGTATTTTTTATTAATAGACTAGATTATATGTCAATGAATTATCCAGAAATTTAACACTGTAAATTATCCACTTTTCGTGCTATCAACTTTTTAGATAAAACCAAAAATATCTAAGAGGTGCTAAAAAAGTTAAAAAATAAAATACTTTCACTTGGATAAGTTTTACCTATTTTCATACAAAATATTAACGTTCGTTAAAAATACTCTATTGACTCGCACTTAATCTTGAACGTATCTCTTTCTAAAATCACAATTTTTAATGATGTGGCAGGATAAAGTTAGACCTAACTATTTACTGTTCAGGTCAATTCGGCCTTCTCCCCCCCCCCGCCCAACAAACCCGCTGATCTCCACCCGTCCTACTGACCTCCAAGGAAGTTCTTCTCCTCTTTTTTAATTTGGCCTACTTCTTCAAGTAGGGGAGATTCGTGAGAGGAATCGCAAAAGACAAGTCAGCAGGGAAGGGTGCCGAGCGATGGGGTGGAAACGGATGGTTTGAAATCTCAGCGCCCCCCGTCTTGAATAACATGGTCAGTTCGGCTCCAAATTCAATTTGGGGTCAAATGGCAAACAACGTCAATAAGAGCCCCTTGTAAGATTACTTTTCCATGTATCAAAGTCCCTGAACATCCACTTTACATTTTCCTTAGGGACTTTCTCCCCTTTGATTTTGTACTGAGTCTATGCTGGTAACATATTCTTCAATCTGTTTCATGTTACCAGTGTAAAACCACCCTTTCCTGTGTTTCTGCATTGTTTCAAACAATTTTTGCATTGGGGTGCCAACCTACTTTGTTTAAACTAATATAATCTTTAGGCACTAATGTGGCTGAAATTAATTGGTTGATCTCTTTGACGGATCTGATCGATCCCATGACTTTAATATGTCCTTTGGTTGTGTTAATACTTAGGGGCTTTCCTCAACTAGAAGGTAAGTAACAGGGGATAAGGTATTTGAAACTTGAGAGATATTACCGAACAAAACAATGAATGAATGGATAAGCTGGTTATTCTGATACAAGTTTAGGAACACATTCCCTTTTTTACATATTAGACTATAGTTTATTAATTTACTACAAATCTATTTAATCATAACAATAACGTACTCCATCAGCATGCCGTTCCTTAAAAAATGTTCCTAGGACGGTGGATGATCCAAACATGTTCCTAGGACGGTGGATGACTCAAATATGTTCCTAGGACGGTGGACGACTCAACCATGTTCCTAGGACGATGGATGACTCAAACATGTTCCTAAGACGGTAGACGACTCAACCATGTTCCTAGGACGATGGACGACTCAAACATGTTCCTAAGACGATGGACGACTCAAACATGTTCCTAGAACGATGGACGACTCAAATATGTTCCTATGATGGTGGACGACTCAACCATGTCCCTAGGACGATGGACGACCCAAACATGTTCCTAGGGCGGTGGATGACTCAAACATGTTCCTAGGACGGTAGACAACTCAAACATTTTATTAGGACGGTGGATGACCAAACATTTTCCTAGGACGGAGGACGACCAAACATGTTAACATTATCCATCTCATTTAATCAATCCTGGCCTATCTACAATTAATCAGTATTTTGTAACGTATCATTTTGTAAGAAGTCTCATACTAAATATATATTTAATATCCAACAAAATGCTATTTTGTTTTTTGTTTCAAGTATATACAGTACTTTTTGGATAATTAAACGATAACATGTGAGTAACACATGCAATATAAAAAAATCTAAAACGTCTTATAAGTTTATCTTTTAAATGAGCCATCTCCAATAGTCCATGAATAAAAATGAGCTCATAAAGAAGCATGACGTGTAGCATTGCTCTTAAAGGACTATAATCAATATAGCCAGTACGGTGGGGTCTTCATTAAACCACTGACAATGTGGCCATAACCCCTACAATTAACTGTATAAGCCGTATCCTCACAGGTATTTACCCCACAGAGTAGACGCGTGGAATGACCAATAGATCTTCAATAGTACGTATTGGAGTTGAGGACGTGTTCGATTAAGGTGACGGGAGGACAGCCTGAACCTGACGTTGACATGGTTATATACCGTTCGTTTTATAACGGTTCGTTTCTACCATAAATGTTCAGCCTGTCAGTGGGTATTGCAGAATCGTGTTGCCATTTGGTTCAGAATGATACCATATCGATCAAATCGGATCGATCGTGAAGAAGACGTTCTACTAATCTAGTACATTCCATTAAAACTTACATTTACCATCTTATAATGAAAATTAACCCATTTAATTTGGAACGTAATATATTTTGGTAATGTCTTAACCAAAGGAAACACTTTCATCCGTTCTTATAATATAAGTATTGACATTTTTTACATATGAATTTCCTGCTACCAGCTACGCAGTATTGTATTGTACCAATCGCTGTAGGAACTGTTTAAGCTTAATTAATATGTTCTACGTAAAGCTTGGGGCTGAGATATATCTGCAATAACTGCAGATTCATTAGCTCAAGCTCTGGAAGAAATATACTTCACGGACACTTGCCCTAAGCGTAGTATGGGTGAGTTTTTATATGTGAAGGATTTGTAACTTCAAATACAGTACAAAAGACACATGGCTTCAAATATATCCTATTGATAAATTAGATGCTTTTAAATGTAGTGGAAAACAAATAAGAATTCAGATGTCGCATTGCCATACGTTACTCAAATACGAGTAATAGACTTGTGATTCAAGTAAAATTTAAATGGAAAGTGGTACAAAATGTATGCACGACATGGAGTTTGAAAAGCAAAAACCAGGTACGTCTTCAAATGATATGCTGCTTTAAAAATGCGTTATCAGCTAGATGCGGTTTAAAATCATGAACGAATGATATGTTTTAAAGGTTTTATAAATGTATCAGATTTATAATGAATAAAATGTGGAATTTATGTGATACTTATTTGATTCGGCTTGATAAAGGAAGTATTGCTACAAATTTATTTAAGATGGTATTTGGCTATAAATATGGCATTACCGAGATATGGCACCTTATGTGGTCTGAACGACATTTAACTACAAAATGTAGTACGAACGAAATTTGCTTTTTTATCGTATGGTCTGTACGTGGTATCTAACGTCGTATGAATAAGATTTGACCAGATTAGAATGTAATACGGCAATTGGTATCTAATTTAACTCAAGCACTGGTATGGCTTCAAAAAATAGATGTATGAGTTCAAAACTTTCAAGAACGAGATTTAATTTTGAATGTATTACAGTCGAAATAGCTTTTTACGTAACATGAATGAGTCAGTTTTAGATATTCGAGCAGTAAAGTGAATTATAATATTGATGATTTGGCCGTTTAAATAATGTAAAAAAACATTCCTACATTAAAATGGTAAAAGTTTATATTTATATTGAATCTAAAAATTATTATAAGAAAATGTCTCGGTAATATTATAAAAACACACACACACACACGCGCGCGCGCGCGTGTGTGTGTGTGTGTGTATGAGTTTATTTACAGAATATACTAACTAAAATATATAAATAATTAACGTTTTATTTTTAAAATCAGCACACCATTATATTTTCTTTGTTTGAAAGAAATTGGGTTGGAGCTATCTTAATTACCTCGGTGTTATACATTGTATGAGTCGTAAACTGAATCGCTTTTTTTCAAAATGTATTTTTCAGTTTGTATATGATTGTGAATGTTGACAGTTGACAAAGGCAGTTCACTGAGCTTTTACGGTTCGATGAAAACCGTTGTCGAACTCCGACAAATCACTTAGAACGATCCACGGAGTAGAGCGGGAGATAGGGAGATGACAAGTAGGCGATTTAAAAGTATCTCATCGGGCCGGATGAGTGTTCGGCTTTGAAAGCCCGAGTAGGAGCAGAGCGGCGCGGGCGGGTGGGAGAGCGGAGAGCGGTGAGCGGTGAGCGGTGAGCGGTGGCGGCTCGTCGAACGGCGCATTATCGTGAGCACTGAGGACTGAGGACGGGGATGAAGAGCTGAGCGATCTCAAGTCCAAGTCACAGTCTGTCCGTCTGTATGTATTGATTAATCCGGCTAATGGGAAAACAGTATGCGCCACAAAAACTGCGGGACCAATATGATGCATTATCCCGAGGCTGCGCTCGCTCCACCCATTACCAGAAATGAATAATCAACGATGATCCCTCTTCCTTCTTGCCTTGCTTCGCCACCCTCCTCTGCACTCCTTACCAAATCAAATCACCTTTCATATTTCCTTCCGCACTGCTTTTACTTTATTCTTATTGTGATTAACTGTTGTTTTTCTTGATTAGTTATACTACTCGAACAGATTTTCTGTTTATAAACCAATACCATTTATACTTACTTTCCAGAAAAGTAAGTATGATCAGTAAGTATTTAAAGTTATTTGTGATTACAAATATACGTATTCACTTTTTATACAGTGCAAATGCGTGAAATAACAGCACACAATTCATATAAATTTTCAGAAAAGTAAGTATGATGAGTAAGTATTAAAAATTATTTTATGCTTACAAATGAACACATATTAACGTTTTGTATAGTGCACACGCGTAAAATAACAGCGTGCAATTCATATAAATTAGGAAAAACTAAATAAATAAATAAAAATTTATTTGGTAACTAAATAAAAGTATTAATGATGAAATCGATTTTCCTATTAGTTAGGGAGCAAAAGTATATATTATATAGCATAATACTCCATATTGTATTATTCGATTGAATTTATATTTTGTGGGTCAATGAAAGTGTCTCTATCCGTGGATTTACTAGTTGGATCACCTGGGATCCACATCTTTCATTTTCAAAAGTAAATTAAAAATCAAACACTTTACACGATTCTGAAATCATTTCATATAATTTACACCACTTACTTACACAGACAATCTAATGTCTAAGACCGGGTGTGTGAATTTTCCAAAAATAATAAAATTGTTATGGATATTAATGAGATATTACGGTTATATCTATGAGTCTATATTCTCATATAGAAATTAGTAATTCTTACAAAAAATTATAACTGGCCTTTTTTATTTATTTTTCTTCTGAATACGATAAAGAAGAAGTTTTAAATAAGTAATGTGTTTACTTAGAGCAGAAAAAATATCCGTTACCTTATTACTGAATTAATGTTATTGTAATAAATGCACAAGAATACAAGACTAAGCTCAAGCAGTTAGGTTTCCAAAATATTGAATGTTCAGATACTGTTATACAAGCGGTCTATATTGATTTATTGTTAAACTGTATTTGTATAAACATTGTATTTTCTCATGTATACGTTACGACGTATGAGAAAGTTCAGGTTGAATGTAAGAAAGGACCTAATGGTCCTAACTTTGCCTGTCACAATAAAGAATGTAATCAATCAATCAACGTACTTTGGTTTTTATTTATTTCTGTACATTCCAACGGTCAAGAACCAATACTCAGTAACAACCGTGCACCATATGAATATCACTTACAGTTTACGATAATGACATGAAAGCTTTATCTTCAACGGAATGCACTGAAATAGATGGAATAACACACGATATTTAAGGATGTGTGATAATGAGACAAATATAATGAATAACACTATTAATGATATACATTAATAAATAATTTAGCAAAAATAATATATACTCGTTTGCAAATGTAAAAACAAAATAAGTATAATGTAATAACAATAAATAAGTACCGATAAGAATACAACAATCATAACAGAAAAATAAATATAAATATGGTTCGAGTTAGTTCTTTAATGATATTCAGACTTATAACTATGCAACATATCTAAAATGTATAAATAAATTGTAGCAATGGCTGAAATCCAAAATGCACCGTTAAATATTAGACGCTCGTGTACCAGAACACAAACAAATAACGCATGATTGTTGGTGTACTGTTTTGCAGAAATAAAGCTTTGGACTGTCTTTGAAATTTTTCACTATATTCCTAGAAGATTTTATATTCTTGACAAGAACTTAAAACTATATTCTTGAACATAATGCTGGTGATTGCCATATTTCTTTTACTACAGCAGTTAACGTGATTTATGGACAAACAATATTATGAAAAAAAACTTAGAAGATGATTTCGTATTTTTGGTAGATATTTTGATGAATTTTTCAAACATATATCCGAAAAATACCCTCCCTTCTAAAAGACACGAACATTCTCTTTTTCAATTATGTCGAAGATTATGAGTAAAGTACATTCATGATTGCGATGTTCATATTTGTTTTGTACATTCATTTTTCCGTACAAAAGGAATTTATGGAATTTTAACATATTTTTCAGGTTCCCATTTTAAACAGAAGGAGAACCTTATTCCTTCTTAATGCGGTCTGTGTGCGATACGATGTTGTAAAACTGAAATTCTGTTGGTATATTAGACATATATCTGTTGTATAATAGGTTATTATTTTTAAAAAATACTGCAAATAAATATTAGGCCTGAATTCCAAAGATAATATATATATATGTATATATATATATATATATATATATATATATATATATATATATATATATATATATATATATATTCATGAATGAGACGTAACCATGAAAAACACAAAAATAACAATTTTAGTTCACCTTTAGACTCCCCTAATAAAGATAATTGGTGTTTTTATTTCACCTGCTTTACTAAAGCACGAGTTTCCTCCATTGAATATTCAAGAATAGCGGAGAAAATAAATATATTGAGTTCTTTAATGAGATGTATGGGTGATATGATGGCAGCAACTTGATATAGAAGTAATAACATGGTTAAAAGTTGTTGAAACAGTTATTAGACTGCTCGTCACATTGTGCGTCCTGATCATTATAAACTCTTGCTGTCAGGATTTCTTCGATGATGTGACGCATACGTTGTTAGCTGACTTTACTCTGGCGAGACGTCTTTTGTCATCGCTAGAAATCAAGAAGATGCAAATAGAAATGCTACTGATCCCTACCTTGTAAGGGTAAAACTAAAGTACGGTAATAAATTGTAATTGCGTCATATTTTGTGAACGACATCGAACCTAAAAATGTTTTTTTAGATATATACATGATGAGTCTGATGACAATTAAGGTTAAGTAAATCTTAAAAAAATAGGGACCATTCAAATGCCCTTATAGTAGTTTTTAAATTTCACTGGTGTTAAACGTATTAACACATGGTATGATTTGGGATTCATGGATGTGTATTCACTGGCATTAAAGCATTCAAGAAGCCATATCATATTATACATAAAATATAATGTGCAATAAATTACAAATTATAAAAATTATAAAGTGTCATACTTGGAATTTCCTCTGAAAATATATAAGGGGAGTGGAAGCTTAAAAGGTTAATTATTTAAACATAAACATTATATTTGGAGCTTTTAATGGACGAAATTAAATATTTGAGTAATCTTCTTATTAGCCAACAACAATTAAATTGTTTTTTTATAAATATGAATACATTTTTAACCTATTGTCACATTTGGGATCTTAACAATTTACATGTTATTTTTTTATAAAATACAGGAATGAACGTCACTTTCTTGAAAGTATAGAACATTATTTATAGGTACAAATCCCACTTATTTTAAGGTTTAATTGTTGGTAATTTAAAAGCCAATAAAATTATAATTATATAATAATAATATAACAATAATAATTATAATATAATTATTATAATTATTTTAATTTTAATTTATTATTTAATTATTTTTGGTAATAATAGTCTATTGAGAATAACTATTACTGTTTTTGCTCCTGATATACATTCTAATATACAATAAGTTGCTTCTTAAGTAACATATACTCGTACTATACTCGTATGTCTCCCATGTTCAAATAGCCCCTCCTATTTAAGGAGTAAGACACAATATTGCAAATGTATATAAATGAATATGTTTAAATTTTATCACAAAAATAAGATCAGGCGTAACATTTTATGTCACTGATATGGAAGCAGAGTCAGGTATTTTAGAGTTCTAAGCTATCAAAATAAATTTCATTGAGTTTGGCAAGCTAATTACGAATTTTATTACTACAGAAGTTGTTAATAATGAGAAACAAGAATCAATAAAAAATAAATGTATATCCATAGTAAACCGCAGAATTAGTTTATTTGAATTAGGTTATTGACTATTGTAGGCTAGGTTAAATTAGGCTTAGTTAGGTTATTTTTTGTGGTAAAGTTATCAAAATGTTTGTATTTCTGCATATATATATATTATATTTTTCACTTCAAGTTCTGTAACGTTACTGCTGCATTAATTCGATATTTACAAATAAAGTTTGTCGTCCTCCTTCTGAAAAAGTACTTTAAAATTATCAACTCTTTTAACATATAATAGTTTACTTTATTACTCTTTGCAATAATCAGCCCCTATTGTCATTAGTTTTATTAAAAGCAAAAGTTTCTAACGAGCAGGTTACAGTTAAAAGTACTACCAGTCTGTCTATATATTAGATGCTTATCACTATGTCTATCTGTTAAGTGCTACCACTTCGTCTACCTGTTAGGTGCTTATCTATTAAGTGCTAACAGTCTGTATCAAAGTGCTACCACTACCACTCCGTCTACCTGTTAGGTGTTATCTGTTAAGTGCTAACTGTCTGTATCTAAGTGCTACCACTCCGTCTACCTGTTAGGTGCTTATCACTGTGTTTATCTGTTAAGTTCCTGCTCTCTGTCTAACTGTTATGAGTTTAACACTCTGTCTATCTGTTAAATGCTAACACCCGTCTGCCTGTTAGGCGTGTGTCTGCTTATCGCTGTGTTTATCTGTTAAGTGTTACCACTATGTCTATCTGTTACGTTATCACTCTGTATATCTGTTAAGTGGTAAAACCCTGTCTATCTGATAGTATTTATCACCCTATATGTTATGTGCTACTTAAAATAAAGATTAACACCAATTTCAAATTTATTTTATCTTTGTAGTGATAATGTTAGATGAATCTCATTTATTTTTATATAGTCTTTATATTTTATATTGCTCCTGTAATTCATAACAAACGTGAGATTTGCGTTTTGTTTCATTAGGACGTTGCCGTAGATTATCTTATTTTAAAACTGGACACTTTCCCACGCAGAGATTACACCAACTTGGGAGTAGCACCTTAATGTATTATTAATGTAACATTTTTCTTTCTTCTTGGAATTAACTAATTTGAATTTCAATGTCGGTTTTAAGAAAACAAATTTATTATATTCACTAAAGATCATATTCAGATTTTTTTTATAAAACCTAGTGATAAGTTAAGATACCTAGAACCCCATGACATACATAAGTTTAGATAATTTAAGATCGTGAAGACCAAAAGAAAAAATTAGCAAATGATATCCTTTACTTGTAAACTGAATACTCTCATTTATCAAGACCCAGTGTTCATATCTTAAACTTAAAACTATTTGTACATTCGTCCAATTCAGATGAACACTTCTAAAACAGAGCGATATAAAGAAAAAGATTATAGAACACAAAACATTACTGAACTTCTCGAATTAAATTTGTATAGACCTAACTACTGCATATACAAATCCAGAATGATAACGTTCAATAAACATACTGTGTTATTGGGATAACTGGATTTTGTGAAAATTAAAACTCTCAATGTGATTAAGGAGTCGTAAACCACCTGAAACAGGATCAACTAGATATTAGTTTTTCTAACCTAATAAAAATTATAGATTAACTAACTAATACTTTAAGAAATAAGAATTTTTATAGTTTTTTTTAATGCAGTGTATGTACTAAAAAAGTGAAATAAAATTAATACTCTTACGGAATATAGATTTAACGAACATAACGAATTTTATTTACTCTGAAAATATATACAATTACGTGGAAATAAGGCAAAAACAAAATACTTATAAGAAAATGTAAGAAAAGCGAATGTGTTTGTGTTTTATTACATGTTACAATATAATGTATTTACTCGTAAGAATCAATATCGCAATAATCAAATAAATCTCAATAGATCATTTAAAGGAAGATGCGATCAGAATCCATGTAAATATTTTTTTGTGAGCTAATCAACAAACAGATCTCAATAGCATTTTTGTACATTAGGAATCCGCTCTGGAATCCAAATAGCTTTTCTTCTCCAGACAGCCTCTGTGTAAATGTTTCAATGACATGGAAGCGATATTCCTGCATCGTTAGACTGTCCATGGCTGCTTGCATAATGAAGCGATCCTCGCCCCTGTTAGACCAGCCCCTCTCTTTCTGAGATGGAAAAAATAAACAACCCTTACAATAAGTAACGTTGACGACAAATATACAACATTAGTGTAGTATTGATTTGTTTTTGGTTACTATACACTACCTGTGTTATACATATATATTCTTAGACCAATATCCACAGTAAAATGTTTCAATGACATGGAAGCGATATTCCTGCATCGTTAGACTGTCCATGGCTGCTTGCATAATGAAGCGATCTTTGCCCCTGTTAGACCACCCCCTCTCTTTCTGTGCTTCAAAAGTAAACAACCCTTACTACAAATTAAGTTGAATACAAATATACCATAATTTAGTGTTACTTTGATTAAGGTTACAACACACCTGCTTTATCAATGTTGTTTCTTAGAATAATATTCACGTTCCGGCATAGGACATCCACTGTAATATGTCTCGGTAACTTCAACTGCAGTATTATGAACATTAGAACATTCGCATGAAGGTTTTTTGTATTGTTAAAAATTGCTTTATGTAAAAGTTCGAAATATTTGTTAATTGCCGTTTTTACTATATCACTGTTAGTATTCATACATTATTCATTTTAGATTTTCTAGCCATTACACATTATAATGTTTATATTAATTGAACAACCTAATGGGTACTATCTTTAGACTAAAGCTCCGGGTCTTTTTCGTTTAAGGGCCAGCACAAAAGACCCTAGCTTGCCTATTCAAAACTCAGATCACGCGATGCTTGCCCGCTGCGCAGCGCTATGCGCTGCTTGCTCTTTTAGAAAAAAAATAACTCGAGCTTGCAAAGTCCAAGCCCAGATCAACTCATCACGCTTTATTGAACAAGAAAAACTAAGTATAACTCACTCATTACAAAATGGAAGTAATTAAGAGCAAAACTTATTGTTCTGGAGGCCAATACAAATTGATATCCCTCCAAATGGCATCACACAAATCAACGTCTTTGTTCCTCTTCCTCCACATAACCTCACATAGATAGGAATCAACGTGACAACGTGACTACGACTCTAGCTAAACTGAACAACGCCATGACTGCTTACACACACAAAACTCAGACAGAACTAACGCAGGTTTCATTACAGGCGCGTTTATCACTGATAAGATAAGACGAGTTTATACTAGAAGTAGTACCTGGACTAATGCCCTACGAACTAATAACACCAAAAAAAAACGATTAAAATGCACTGTCATTAGTATAGTATGTTTGTAAGGTGCTGGCCCTTAAACGAAAAAGACCCAAAGCTCCTTTTTGGGATTTTTAAATTTCATTAGTATGCATCTAAAAATACAAAGTTTTATTTCCAAAGTAGAACACGCTTTTAAATGCATCACAGAGGCTAGTCAGACATATGTTTATCATAAAATCCAGTTTACACCAAAATAGAAACATTTAATATTGAAACCGATACGCTGGTGAAGCTCAATGTCAATCATGAAACAGTTATATGGTGGTACTTCAGTTCTTAATTTATTAAAAATCCAAAGCGATGGCTCGAAATAGTGTAAAGATAATGTCAGCCTTTGAAAAGTGGTTTATGTATCCGTCAAAGAAAGAGATCAGGAATTAAATAATTCATGGTTTTAATTTAACGGATAGCCTTTTCTTTCTCCCGGCCCGTTAACACATCGGAGGGTGTATTTGCATCCAGGCCTCAGAGTGATCATACTCCCCACACCTCCGCCTTGCCTTACCATTATCACCGACAACGGATGAAATATTCAATCCCCTTCCGCCCCTCAGCCTACCCAGCCTCCTATAGATTCAAATGAAACCAAGATTTGTCTCCGGCTTTTTATGCCAACCCTCTTTGCTCTTGATTAGTTTCCCGATGATAATGGCACTGTCGCTTTTTTGATGGGCAATAAAAACGACTTTTTGGTTCCGTAGTGTTTTCCATTCTCCAGTAAGTATTTAGTTGTTGCAATCATGTACACAATAAATTGTGGGATTTCCCCCATTTGACTTTGTTATACGGATTGAGGTAAAAGTATGGATACACTTTGATTAGTTTTTGATGGATAAAGGTGGAGGGATGGAACCCGGGACACATTTCTAAGAAATAGAAATGAACTTTTTAGTCACTGTTAAAAGTTTTCCCATTTTCCCAAAATGGGATTTTGGGAGGTGGGGGTTGCTAAAAATGTTTATACGCTAAGACCCATTAAGTACACCTCATTTGAAAGGTCTTGATAAAAGAAGAAGAACAGTGGAAACTATAGCTTTCTATCTCAAGCCAGTTTAAAATGCTTGGCGGCTCATTGTAATTGATTAAAAATTAATTGAGGAAAAACATGAACATCCACATTCATGAGGTAAACAACTTCAATAAAGACAATAAATAAAGACAATAAAGACATTTATTTATCCTTCGGCAAGTCACATAACAAGCAATAGACATCGTCAATACTAGAAACTATTATTTGACTAATTTGTCACAAGAGTGTTTTAAAAACTTAATCCTATTAAGCAATAGTACTCACTAACCTATACACAATCTAGACTAAGTGTTAAAATTAAATTTAAAATATTCTTTTAGGTTGCACAGTGGATTATTTACAAGCCATTCATGTAATATCTCTGAAAATTTACGATGGTTTAAATTTTTCCAAGACACTGGTAACTTATTGAAAAGCCTTATTCCCATGTTTTTATGGTAATTCATTGATTTTGTAAGTCTTAATCTAGGCAGTTCAATTCTTTCTTGGTTTCGTGTATTATGAGAGTGTATGGCATTTCTTTGTGTATAAAGATGCAGATTTTTCTTTATTACCATTAATACATCAAGAATATACAAATTTACAACTGTTAAAATGTTTAATTGCCTAAAAAGAGGTCGACAGTGATCACGCGGAT
The DNA here is from genome assembly GCF_021130785.1 of Homalodisca vitripennis. NCBI lineage: Eukaryota > Metazoa > Arthropoda > Insecta > Hemiptera > Cicadellidae > Homalodisca > Homalodisca vitripennis. The sequence continues at coordinate 16,779,712 of NC_060215.1, read as the reverse complement.
TAGAGCCAGTTATGATTCGTATAGCCTTTTTTTGTACAATAAGAACCTTTTGAATGCCTATTCCATTACCCCACACAATTAAACAATATCTTATAATACTTTCAAAAAATGAAAAATAGGCCATTCTTAAATATCTTGGAGACACTTTATTTTTAAGGTTTGCAAGTAAATAAATTACTCTAGACAATCTCTTACAAATATAGACAACCCGCTTTCCTTATAAACCTGTTTTACAATTATTACCTGCTGCAGGGAAGACTTCCTTTATCTTATCAGTTTTGGTGATTATCTTGTCATGTTCAGTTTATAGTTGGAATTAGCAAAGTTAAAAAGTGATTTTTGTGATACTTCACGTTCAAATATTTAAGTGAACAATAGCGTATTTTGATCCTGATGCTACGGAGGCTACGAAGACCGGGTGAGATCTTATTATGAAGTAAGAAATTTATTTAATAGCATCCAATCGAAACCTTGTATCTAAATGAAGAGTTCAAAAAACAATCTTTCTAGGAAACAGGCAGCATTCTAGCAAACCAAGACGACCAAAATCGGCTACAAACGAAGCATTGTCACTTGACGTTTTACAGTCTGTTGGAGAAGATCCTCATGCCTGAACAAAAAATGTTTCTCAAATATTAGGTATATCTCAAACATCAGTATGTACAGTTTTTAATGACAGTGGTTATAAAGCGTACAAAATTCATTTAGTTCATGAGCTAAGTGAGGACGTTTTTGATAGTCGAGGAGAATTTTGTCAAATAATGGTGCGTAACATTCATAACAATACAGTTAGATTAAACAACATTTCTTTTTTAGATGAAGCAACTTTCATGTTAAACGGTAACATTAACAGACACAATGGTCGTTATTATAACCCTTAAAACTCAAACTTTGGCTTGGCATTGTGAAGGATCAGTTTTTGGGCCCTTTTTTATTGATGGAAACCTTAATGGCGAGGTATACAGGAAATGTTACAAAATCAGGATTATCCAGCTATCCAAGTAACAACCAACAACTGTAATTAAGTTTGGTTTCAGCAGGCTGGAGCACCTCGACACTATGGCCTGTACGTCCGCGAGTATTTAGACAATGTTTTTTCCAATTCGCTGGATAGGCAGAAGAGGAAGTATCATGTGGCCAGCAAGATCGCCAAATCTATCTTCACTTGACTACTTTGTGTTGGGTCACATTAAAACAACGTCTATAAATCGAAACTCCAGTGCATTAATGACCTTAGAGACAGAATAGTAGGGGAGTTTCTATAACAGTCTTGGACATCAGTTGTCTGGGACAGAGTTTTGAACAGGTGGTATAACCAAACACAGGTTAGTAAGTTTTAACCTTTTTATTGCTTAACGCAATGAAAACTACTAGTGCTACTGCAAATTTTCATTTACAAATTATAAATTGCCCCCCAAAAAGCCCATTTTGCTGAAATGGTTCGCTTTTGTTTCACAGAGGGGTTCATTTTTCTATCTTTGTCTATTGAATGGTGAGCAGGATCCGTCCATGCTTTAACTTAGTTAATTTCAATGAGCTGCCATTTTGTACTGGGTTGAGATAGAAAGCTAGAGTTTCCACTGTTCTTCTTCTTATATCAAGGCCTCTCAAATGAGGTCACTTAAAGGGTCCTTACATTTCAAAATTTTGAGCCACCCTCCCCTCCTCAAAAATGAAATGCTGGGAAAGGTATCAGACACCTATTTCCTAGAAAGGTGTCCGAGATCCATCCCTCCATCTTTATCCATCAAAAACGTAACAGAGTGTATCCATACCTTTTAACTCACACTGTATATTACAAAGATGTATTACTACGTTTCCATCTCTTAAATGGAAACTATTCTTCAGGTATAAGAAACCTAGTACATAAAGACCATATCAAGGAACAAAGTTCAGCAAAGTACTGACCTTAACCTGTATTGGTTGGTTGGACGTCATCGCATTCGTGTACAAGTCAGGTATCACCTTTGAGTGGCAAATTGTTTTCAACTGAAGAAGAGCATAGATATCAGTCATCGAAAAGTAGTGTTATAATTTTTGTAACATACGGCGATTGCAAATGACCGAAATCGTAATTCCTTTCAATATCGCTAATCACCAAAAAAATTAACAAATAAGAATAATATATTGCTTTGATTTTCGGTTGTAAAACTCATATGATATTAGTTATTAATAAACGAGCGTCTCAGACATAAGTGTCACAAAATTGCCACTGATCTGTTTTTGTAACTTACCGACTTTTGCTAACTCCTGTAATCTCCCATCTTAAAATACTCACTTTTTCACTTCAATTTTTCAAATTTGGAAGCTATTTAGAATAATTTAAATCAGAGCAACATGACTGTTGATATTAATTGAAAATCGATTTCCATTAATCAAATACGTATTTTTTAATCGATATTACACTTCTACAAACATGATCGGATTACTTTTACACAGCTGTATTAAAATTATTATTATTTTTACACAATATTAATATTTACTACTTTCTTGGCCAATTTTACGAACATATCAACATATGAAAGTTAAAATGGTTCACAAATGGAAAAGCATCAATCAAAACTGGTTTTTGTTTATGTAAATCAATAACTTAAAATGTATTAATAACTAAGAAAAACTACAAATCTGATAAACGCAATAAAAACCCTTTACAAAACAATCTATGTGTGACAGAAAATAGAAACAAAGAAATACGAGCTTCGGATAGACTATGTATATCGTTGTGCCGCTATTGCCCGTTTAATAAAGAACAGATGTTATGAGAGTCGAAATTGCCTTCGAATCCGGCAATATCAATTAAAGCGTCGCAAAGAAAGTGAACGCGCCCGCGCTTTTAATATTAAAAATGTATATATTTTTAATAGTTCGCTCTAGTAAATCCGAATACGCGGGGACGTCGTCGCGAGTATTGTAATAAAATGTAATATTATTCGCGAAGGAAGAATTGTAATGAAAATAATGAAGGGAAAGGAATCACAAAACCGTATTTCTGTATTTTATTCACCTTCGTTATTTTCAATAAGAGGTACCTTTTCAAGCGTCTGCAGTGTCTCCGTTTTCTTACTATTCACCACGGGATCATCATTTCACTTCGATGAGTCGAGTCGAGTCGCATGCTGTGTATCGCTCGTTACGGCAAGACAGTCGAGGCACCCCATCTCCTCACCCTTCCCGTCCGTCCCGTACTCAACCGGGTCACCCGCACCCGCACCGCACCCGCACCCACCACACTCTCAATACCTATTAGTCATTGATAAGTTTTAATTAAGAGCGATACGTGGCATTCACCGGAGTGGATATTATGAGGTGGTATCAGTTTATGTCGATAATTACGAACCCCGCCTCCAGCCCGCTCCAGCTCCAGCTCCAGCTACCGATCCACTACTGACTCGCCATTCACACTTCCCACTTCCTCACTCTGCCATTTTACGACTTCTCCTTTCTAAGGACCACTTGCAGATCTGTACTCGGCTTTCCGAAGATTTTTCACCCGTTCTTTATCGACTCGATTACCGACTATTTTGAAAACGTCTAGCGTTCGCTTGGATCTGGACGATATCGGTTCTGTGCACTAATATAAAATACCTTACATGCCAACCATAGCTAGCTAGGAAACTAAGAAACAATAGTAAATGGATAAAACATAAATTATGTTCATCGAATGTTTATATAATACGAAAAATCAGTAGGTGTGTATCTATAATGTTAATTAAAAAATATATTTAAAATACAACGTCTAATTTGAATATTTATTGTATTTGTGTACAAAATGGTATAAGGTATGTTTAAGTTTGAGTAATGTATGTTTAAATTGCATGTATGTCTAAAATATATGTTATCTTATAAGGAATAAATTATTTAACACGAAATAAACGTTAAGGAAATAAAATCACTCCAGATTTCAATACCCAGCATTCAAAGGCTTGCTAGATTGGGAAAGCACAGTGAACTAACATCTCCACCTAATAGTGAGGGAAGGTAAAACGTAAACAGTACTCTCACTGTATTTCCCCGACTAACAGTGAGGGTGGGTGAGACGTAAACAGTACTCTCACTGTCTTTTTCCGCCTACCAGTTAGGAAGGGTGAGACGTAAACAGTACTTTCCCTGTCTTTCCCCGACTAACAGTGAGGGTGGGTGAGACGTAAACAGTACTCTCACTGTCTTTTTCCGCCTACCAGTTAGGAAGGGTGAGACGTAAACAGTACTCTCACTGTCTTTCCCCGACTAACAGTGAGGGTGGGTGAGACGTAAACAGTACTCTCACTGTCTTTTTCCGCCTACCAGTTAGGAAGGGTGAGACGTAAACAGTACTCTCACTGTCTTTCCCGACCTAAACAATAAATTATAAATTGGTACTACCTGTAGGTCTTCGAAAATTTGTAAGTCCGGTATTATGATGAAAACGTATATTCACTTATCTATGTTTAGAACATGCTAAAATATAATATATAATGCTATAAGGTGTCCAATTAAAAAAAATAGGTTTGTTACCAAAAACATAATTTTTGTAAAAGTGTTTGTTTCTATTCTTAATACTTGAACCTGACTGTTCAACTGTGATTGTTCCGAAGATGATTGTAGAAATGTCGAAACATTCAGGAAAATAATTTAAGCAATTACAAGTTATTTTCATTAGTTACAGGAATCGGTAAAACGGCCCTGTTCCTTTGTTGTACACACTGCAGTTTTTGTACAATTTTAAGTTTTTGCAATTGATCAATTAATAGTCAATCAAAAAACGTTAATGTCTCAAATAAATATTATGTTCACATCTTTTGGAATATTTTGCACCACAATAGTATTGTCTTACAGCTCTAAAAATTATACGATACCTGTAAAATTTTAATTTTTGATAGTAAACTAACTTAACTTTAACTAACACAGCAAGACGGTTTAATACTGTGTGGTGATAGTTTTAGATTATTTGAAAGGTCTTACCGATAGTGGTTGAGCTTTTCTGTTATCAAGTACTTTAGATTACAGCTTTGGAAAACCTTTAGCGTGAATTGGTTATGGAAATCCTGTGTCATTTGATCTTCAAGCATAGAAAATATGTATAGATAAACCATCGGTGGACTTTTACAACGGAAGGTACATTTCAATACTACACCTACACTTAGTACATAAAAGGCTCCCTTAGTTTTCATTTATTTGTCATTGGTCTTTGTATTTATGACATACAAACAGAAACAGTCGGTAGTAGCGAGTAGCATGCTACACTAAACTTCTAAAATCACTTACCAGTAGAAATGGTACACCACATTCCCCAACTGATTTATCAGTAGGAATACTAAACCACATTCCCCAATTGATTTATCAGGATAACTGTTACACCACATTCCCCAACTGATTTATCAGTAGGAATACTAAACCACATTCCCCAATTGATTTATCAGGATAACTGTTACGCCACATTCCCCAACTGATTTATCAGTAGGAATACTAAACCACATTCCCCAATTGATTTATCAGGATAACTGTTACGCCACATTCCCCAACTGATTTATCAGTAGGAATACTAAACCACATTCCCCAATTGATTTATCAGGATAACTGTTACACCACATTCCCCAACTGATTTATCAGTAGGAATACTAAACCACATTCCCCAATTGATTTATCAGGATAACTGTTACGCCACATTCCCTAACTGATTTATCAGTAGAACTGCTATTCAACATACCCCGACTGATTTATCAGTAGAAATGCTATACCACATACTCCAACTGATGTATCAGTAGCAATGATACACCACATTACCCAACTTATGTATCAGTAGCAATGCTACAACACATTCCCCAACTGATGTATCAGTAGCAATGCTATACCACATACTCCAACTGATGTATCAGTAGCAATGATACACCACATTACCCAACTTATGTATCAGTAGCAATGCTATACCACATTCCCCAACTGATGTATCAGTAGCAATGCTATACCACATTCCCCAACTGATGTATCAGTAGCAATGATACACCACATTCCCCAACTTATGTATCAGTAGCAATGCTACACCACACTCCCAACTGATGTATCAGTAGCAATGCTATACCACATTCCCCAACTGATGTATCAGTAGCAATGATACACCACATTCCCCAACTCACTCGTAACTTGGAAATACTACATCTCATCCCGCTACTCATTTATTAGTAGCAATACAACTTCATTGGTAATCTTCATTGGTGGTCTTAAATGTAATTATAACATTTCTGTAGGCTGTTAGTCAAATAACTGAAAATGTTAACAGTTCTTACGTGTGGTAGGGAAATTGTACCATCATCACTAACAAAATTATTATTTAGTAAAACAATCAAATTGGAGTATCTGCTCGTTATAATCAAGTTGGTGTTGGACAATCCAATACAGATTAATTAAATAAGGTAGGTGGGAAAGTTTTGTAGGAGGGGTGGTATTGAGATGTGGAGAGGCGAGGACGCCAGCAGAGGCCGGGATAGACAGGGATGCGACCAGTAATGAGTCTCAGTCTCTGGTAGGCAGCAAGTGATCAACCGCTAACAAGACACTTGATTTTTATAAGCGTGTTGCCATAATTGGAGACACATCCAGGGGCAGGGCAACCGTCTGACTGCCGGGGTCTTGCCGTCGCTGCATCTCCAATTAGTATTGAGCCATCGCCTTTTCGCTTCTGTCTACGTACTCAATGGGGTTTGGTTCCGGATTCAATACTAGTGTATTGAGTCGAATGGCGTTCGAGTGTGCAGTGTTGATTTTGGTATGAATGGCTCGCGTGGATATGCGTCCGTAGCTGAGTCATTTTTATGCCTGAATTTTATTTCCTGATCTTAAGATATGTGACTATTTTTGTTTGCATGATTTATATATTTTACTATGTTTGAATGTGTAGTTATTTAATTGTAACTTTTTAAATTAGTTAAATATCACTTTTTTATATGTTAATCCTTTCAAATGTAATAATATGGTCCATGCATGTGTATGTATGTTTTAAATTCTCAATATAATGTTTATAATTCTCTCCTTAAATATTTAAAGAAATTTTAATTAGAAATTGAATTTAAATGTAATTTCTAATTTTTTAATTTATAGTTTTTGTTTATATTGTTAAACGTGCATTGCTTAGTTTTATTTAGTTTGCTTGTTCTTAAAAACTTTTTTGTTTGTTAATTATTTTACCCCAAGCTTTGGGATAATCGCTGAGGAAAACAGTACAACAGGAACTCTTTTTAGGTCCTTACCTCACCGCTCACGCCAAATAAGTATTGACCAAATGAATTTATTAAACTAAAATATTTGAAAATGTTTTAAACTCCACCAAAATATTATCTAGTTAAAATACTAAAAATCCTTTAAAACACCTTTATCGCTATAACATATTTTGTTTGTTTAAAACCTTTCGTTGAATAACAAAAATGTTGTATGACAACGATCTATAATGTGGTAGAATATACCGTGGAATTTACGTATACATTCTACAATATATAGATCAATAAGTAAAGATTGAAATTTAATAAAAGACCATCATCACCAACTTTGAAACAACCTCATATAGCGCGAACTTGATATTAGCTGTTATGGACATCAATCACAACAGGCCTAAAACCATTGCTTGTATAAATATTTAACATGGACTGTAGACTTTAGATACACCACTTACCATATTCCCTCCTAAATTCCATCCATAATCCGTTTTTGGATTGTAAAACTAACCATTGCTGATATATTTCGAAGATGAAAAGAAGAACCAGATGAAGAAGAAGAAGATTGGTATTGGTTTCGAATTCTGGGGGAATAAAATCAAGAATTTTCCAGAAGAGTTTAAACTTTTAACAGTAACACATATTGCTTTCGAGTGCTCAAAATATAGTTATTAGCCGACTACAAAGAAATCTATTACGTTTAATATTAATACTGTAGGATGAAAATAAAAGTCTAACAGTTTGGCTGATAAACAATGAGTTATCCGAGTGAAATAATTGTTTAAGTGATGGAAAGGAGGCATTTACCCGAGATGAAATATCAAGGGGTGACAGAGGGCGATTTTAATTAATAGTGCACTGGCTTCAGAGTCGGATTTGGGGGCATTTGTGTGCGAGTTGTCTAAATGTGTACAGAACTGTGTGTGATTTATGTCGTATCGGGCCCACATTGTGACGTCTCGGCATTACGCAATATAAGTCCCGCTCTAGCGAACATAAATTGGTTACGTCTTTGATTAATCGAATAAGAGCGCGCATCTCGGAGCGCTGTTGTTTTACCAACGTCACGGTAATGCGAGGCTGTCAACGGTGCGACGACGTCGCGACGCCACTGCTAGCAGGCGCGACGCTGTACTGCTCGACCTGCCAGTTGCTCCCAGCACTGGAGAGCGATTGCAAATTTAATGAATAATATTATAACTGTTTCTGCTAACAGCCATTGATAAATCTATTTTATCATTTAACGTAACCTAACATAACCTACCCAAGCCTAGTCTAGCCTAGTCTAACCTAACCTAGCCTAGCCTAACTTAACCTAACCTAGCATAACCTAACGCAACCTGAAATTAACTATAAAATAACCTAACCTAACCTAAAATCTAGTGTTATGTCCTTAAGTATGCTCAGTCACGTAAAAAGTACAGAACATAAAAATAACCAGTTGAAACTGATCAATCATTTTGTAGTTTTCAGTGCTGTGATGTTATGAGAGTAATTATTACAATCCATATTGTTTAAGCTTCAGTATAGCGATGAATATACAGTGCTCATATACAACTAATATTACTTAAATAATAATGCTTAAAAGCAGTACGTTTTGAAGCATCCACTAGTTCTATACTCTTTGGTTGGAAGATATTATAAATCAGATTCCAAATACACGAGAAAATATAATGGCTCTCAATATTGCTCTCAAACATTAGGATGTAGCACATTACAAACTCAGCACATGTATAAACTGATACGGACATAACAATCAAATAATTATCAGTACAACTACTACTATAATTACAAATATGACCATCTCAATGGCAATGTATAGGAGTTGTGTATAAGTTAAAAGATTCAAATTATTACAAATAAACAATATCTTAGAACCCGCAAACTCAAAAAAGTGCTCTCTAACTATTTCATAACTGTAAAGAGAGACGTTAAAAATTTACCAAATCAATCAAACATAACGTGGAAACGATGAAACTTCTTGAGTTCAATTGAAACAATTGTGACATTTCATTAATGAGGAACAAGGAGAATCGGCTAACCAGAAAACTGAAGGCATTCGCAGGAACAACGACAGTCTCTGGTAAGGTAAACTCGACTGATTCAGTTCCCCCACGTCGACAATGTCAGAAGGGTGGTGTGAATTGTGCTCGTATTTAAGAGAGGCGATAAAATCCCAATCATTCTTGGTAGGGAAGTACGATCGTACCAAGCAATCTGTTCTGAGGCCAATGGCGGGGGTGGAGACTGACATTTATCTACAGCCACTGGCCAGTATACTGCTGTTTCCAGTTACTCCATAGTGGGCTACGTTGCCATACTCTAAACGGTTCAACTGCTTTCCATGGGGAAACAGGATTCTTTTCAACTGTAGAACTTTAGCGTTGTTTTTTTTATCCGTTAATCTACTATTAATGTAGTCATGAAACACAACTAACTCGAGCCAATTATCTTTTTCACTATTTTATGACCATCTCAGAGTCCGACTGGTAATAGTATAATCCAACTCTCCATGTACTGATGGTCTGGAATAGCTAAAGGTATATCTTTTCTAGGCAATCAATACTTGACAAAATTGCAGTCAAAGCCATTTAAAACTAAAAGATAATTTTTGAAAGTTGTTACAGAACAGGTGGTATTGTTAAAAATGTAGGAGAACGTTTGACATTTCTCTTTTGAAAATATATGCCGAATATGTAAGTTATTACGATCTCTCATCTTACCGGTTGTTCTTCCTGATGCTCTGAACCAAAACATATCTTCTAAAGTTCTGTTAAATGATAGACCAATATTTATATAATTCCTTCGCTATCTAGAATCATGTAAACAATCACAGACAGCTATCTACCACTTTACTTTGACTAAGACAGTCTGTTTTTCAAGAGCATGGTTTTCGTGTAAAAACAACCACATCCGCCTTGCCGAAGATATCGGACCAGATCCCCTCTGGCTTTAAGAAGAGAAGACTGTATGATTTGCAGCAACATATTTGTGGTTTACATGAGCTGTTAATGATGACAGCTTATATGGATTGAAAGAGTTATTTAATGTTTTTTTGGATTCCTATTTCGGAAACACAAACAGGTTTTGTCTCTTGAATGGATTTTTAAGCTATGGAGTACCACGAGGTTGGGTGTTGGGACATTAGTATTTCTGACTTAGTTGTATTTCTGAAAATGCGGTGTTTCCTCCATGGCCGCTTACATATATTTATGACTAAAAATTATTCTTTGAAAGTTTTTTGCTTGTGAAATTGAACTGAATATAAAAATTGTGGGGTTACCTGGAAGTACACATTTTTTACATGTTTCTCTCCGTTCCATCTGACAGTTGAAGTCCAACGTGTTTCACTCAGTCATCCTGCATTTTATGTACAAAAAATAGTTATTGCAGGCATCATCCCGATTTTTTATGAATCATTTGGAAGAATTTTAAAATATCTAGATAGGGAATGGTTTACATATATCAAACTCTTGCTAAAATCATATCAACAAAATAATTACATTTAAAAATATTAATAGTAACAAAACAATAATAAACTTGACTTTACACCTCGAGATGATGCGATATTGCTCAAGATGATGTGAAGTTGCAACTGGTTTCTATGTACTGTACTTCTGGAGTGTATCCTGCGATATACTAATTACTACACACAATAAACAAGACTAGTTATAGGAATGATTATGAACGGAATGCTACGTGATGATAATATGGCATTCTCTCTTCCATACTATCTCTTTTACAGCACAGTATTAAAATTTGGATATTCACACCACACTTTGTTCGGTGTTGTGTATGAACATAAGACTGTAAAAATTATTTATCATGGCTGCCGGGGGGCTGTGCTATTGTATGCAGGGTTTTAGAAATTAGGTACTATAGCATGAATACTTCATTTCAGATACAATTATCAACAAACTACTACCTGGGTGTCTGTTTAAGCAATTAGTATTTTTTATGTTATTTAACTGTGTCACAAGGATTTCTATTTGCAAATTTGAGTTGCACCTTTCCCTCCACTTCCTTTAATTTGGAACAGGAACTCATATTGTAATAATAAAGATATTCACAACGATAGTCCAATAATTTAAAGAAATTAAGTTTAAAAACTATAATAATGTAATTCGCTGAACTACTAGTTCAATTTATTTATTTACGTTTTTAATAGTATTTTCTCTACGGAACTGAACGGCCGGCACCATTTTTAATTTTAATTTCAAAACATGCGTGAAAAATTTAAGATGATCCCAGTGGAGTATAGAAGGAAGTAAAGTTATGTGTACGATACGTACATGATCTATTGACAACTTTTAACAAAATTAACACTTTGACAAAAATTAAAATTAGTTCATACTGGCCTTCTTTCTGTATATCCAAGGAACAACTAATACAGTAGGTAGTATAATAGTAAGACTTAATTCAAACTCGGTGTTCAGGTTGGCTCAAAAGTTGAAGATATGTTTCCGACCAGTATAATAGTACACGCACGATTCCACCTTGAACGCACGGAGTCTAGAAGATTCTATGTGGCTAGTCAAAACGCTTAATATCCACGCGAGTTGGTGAAACGTTAGGCACACAAAATATCAGGATGTGGAAAAAATATGGCGGAACACAGTTCTTAGTAAAATTTTAAATAATTTATAGTAGTAAATAAATAAATATTTGTTTGAAAGTATTAAAATAAGTTTTATTATTATGAAGTAGTAATTTGGTACTGTGCCAACTGAGCAGGCGGCCATTTAATCATTATTCTTTGTGTCATAATTAAAATATGTTATTCATTTCTATCTTTTTTAATAAAGCCATTTCCTTTTTTTTAGTTTTTAGCAAACATACAATAGTATTAATAAAAAATAGTATTTGAAAAAAAACCATAATATTATCCAAAGAATAGTAAACAGAAAACTTGTACATAATCATGAAAAAACAATTATAACAAAGATGACAGCAGTATACCATCATAAAGTAGGCAGCCTGTAAAAAGAAATCATATAGATCGCTGATTGGTTGAGTCTCAATACACAACTCCATCCCTGTTTAATCACCTTTATAAAACTGAGGTATTAGTTTCTTCAGATTAGAGCTTTGATATACTAGTAAGAAATTGATAGTTCAGATATTTATGTATATTTCGTAAGATCACGCCAAATCGTGCAGTCTATTATAAAAACCACTACACCGTAACCGTTATTAGTCTAATTTTGAATTCTACGGAAGTTTAATTTGCCTTTTTTTACAGGAGTATTGGTCGAGTAAAATTATTATCTTATCTTATCTGTCAATGCGTCCGGCCATCATTGCGGCCTTCAGTGCTATCTAGCACTGATGGCGACGAAAGAAGAACATCCCTGGAAATAGTGTTTATCACGTAACAGAATAACATACTAGAGATTCTGATCACAAATGTCTGAGAGACCAATCAAATATTAAAATGTATAGAAACATATAGAATAGTTTGTGTGGTCTGGTGTGAGGAAACGAAAAATACCAGAGTACTTTATCCATTAATTTATTTTAAAAGTTTTTATACATATAAAACATATTTAAACTAACTGCTGTAGGATCTAACCTCATTAACTGAAAGGTTTTCTCAAAAGCACATTAACTTTTATCGATGTATACAGTCAATGACTGTGTTAGTTTTACGTTTTGAAATAAGCAGTAACAAGTAAATATAAAAACCTTTAAATTATTTTATTAAGGTGAATAAGTTAATTTTGACATTTAATCATACAACCACACAGAGAGCAGTTAAAATAATTTATCTTTAGTCTTTGCTTATGTATACCGGTAACAATAACCAGCAGATCACAGAAAATCCATATAAAATGTTTGTCGTTTAGAGAATAATTGAATAATAATAAGCAAACTAAAGTGGTGAGGAAACAATGCCAGAACAATTGCATCTACAGAGGGCAAGATAGAGGCTGTAGCAATCGCAAAGCATTGGGCACAGCGGAGCAATGGCAGTGTGTTCTGGTAGCAGTAAACTGTTCAAAGGAACAACGGAGCTAAGCGAGTTGGGTTTATTTGACGGTAGTAACGCAATCAAGAGGGAGTTAAGGGAGTTTATCTATGCTCCGATAGGTTAAGTAGCATTTCATGCGAACAGTATTTCGTTAGGCAGTAGACAGATGCAATTGTAGTGTGGTCTACCGTCTCCCCCTCCCCCGACATCCACCCACTGGCATGCTTCTCTCCGTTTTATAATTACAATTCCTATAATAATGTTCGAGCTCTAAACAAACACTTAGCTCGGAATGTGTTCCAGATTGTTTCCTGAGAAATATGTAATTGAATTGCAGTTTCCCTCTTTGGCTAGAACACAAATCTTTGATCACTAATTTACCTTATGGCCTGTTCTCCACCCTTCCCTCCCTCACGGCATCTTGCGCCTGCTTATTTATTGTTTCTCATGTGACTTTAATTACTTCTCAGGCTATTATTTCAGATAGGGAAGTCCTTATGTTGTTTAATCCCTCGAGGGTAACTATCGTTTTGCAAGTCTTCGGCTGTTTAACTTTAAATGTACAACACCATTGTGATAAGAGAATCCTAGATGCTTGACACTACCATCATAACTAGTAGAAGAATTTCATTTTAAAGTTCAAGGAATACCTTTAGATATTTAAGGGCCAGTTGAGGGACACGCCTTAACTTTTGCGCCGCAAGAACAATGTTAAGCTTATAACACGTTTACGCCCTTACTTTTGGACGTAGAATTGTGGAAAACGTCTATTTTATAGACATGAGTAATACGCATCCAAACGCTTTTTAGTTTTTCTCATAAAGAGTATACTTTGAGTATTTGAACGGTACAGTTCAAAAAGTTTCAGATAATGTTCTTATTATCCAATAAAATACGGAAAAAAGTAAAAATATTTTGATGAGTATTAATTATCTGTTTCTATATCCCGTTATTCTACCACTAAAGACAAGCCCGTAAAATATTGTTAAGCTTAAGTTTGATGTCGGGGAGCTAAAATCATGATGGCCCTTGTTCTGATGGTTCTTAAGTTCATTTGGCTAGTATTAAATTATGCATTTCATAAACTATAAATATTAATATTTATATATGATTTGGGTATGATTTTAATATTGTTATGTGTAATACAGATCCTGATAGCATTAATTTCCGCACCAATAAACCACGGTCTAAACTTTCTTAACATAATGGAATGGCGTTTGAAGGTAAAATATTGCACACCTTGTTAACTTACTCTACCTAAGTTTAATGGTAAGTGCGCGGTGTCATTATGAAACTATTTTTATAAATAGTTTCATAATGACAGTCTCTAATTAGACATTAAATTACAGTAAAAATAATAGAATAGGAGAGCATTCAATGAGGGTTTTCAAGTAAGATTTGGAGTAAATTTGTATTAATAGAAAGTATCTTACATTTTGACGTTAGATGCACGTAAAACAACCATAATATAATTACCAATATATAAATTAAAAGATAGCATTAGTTTTATCAGTCCGGGGTATATATTAAAGGAATTACTATAAAACATTGGAAATGCTTTATTTTATAGCTATTTAATTTGTTATCATCTATATAACAATGGAGTTAGTTATTGAGTTAACACGTGAGTATATTATGATTTCTATAAGCTAATATTCGTTCTAGAATTAAATCTTACGTTTAGTTGGATTTAATTCAGTTAATTTATTTGAAAATAATACTTGGCTACAGATTGGTATATTTTCATGCACGTAATTTAATATAAATAATTGATTATACTAAGCTCAAATGGCAATAATTTAAATTTTTTGAAAGGAAAACTTAAGTAATATCTTGAAGCTATTATTTGATTTTCCGTAATTATTTGGAAGAAGAATCTGTATATATTTTTAATAAATGTTGAACGGCATCTATTTTTTAAGTAATTCATATAATCAGTGTTCTTTAATGTGGTGAACGAGAAAAGGAGTTGATATTTTTTAAATTTTGAATTGGTCCCATTCTATCATTTTAGAAGAAGTGAGAAATACACACTTGAAAATACTTCAATCATAATGAGATTCCCAAGCAATTATCCACATTTTAAAATAGAATAAGGAATTAAGCAAAAAATCTCTCGACTTGAACATATTGAAAGTAGATCTAACCACTTTCTTATAAATTTAGCTAGTGATCTGAAAACAGATCATACTTCTTCAATCCACCTTTAAAGTAACATTCGATCATTCATATCTTCCTATACACCACGTGTACTCTTGAGATGCATCGTACAATATTGAGATTAAAAATATAAATTTAGTTAGTTAGGAAGATATTCCTATTTCAGTGATTAAATAACTGAATTAGTCATTGCGCAACCATTATCCAATATAATAATCAACCAATCATTTCGGTTCGAGGAATATTTTCGACATAAATTCAAATACTAAATTCTAAAGGCACTTGTTAAAGATAATTCTTAATCACGAATATAAAACTACAAACTACTTTCACTTTTATCTAAAGTTGTTGGAAAAGTCGTAATTTAGATTAATGCAATGTACTATATAAAATGTAATGTTTTTGTAGGAAAGGAGTATACATTATTTTAGTAGTGAAAGAATTAGCTAAAGGTGTAATATCGTCAACTGATTAAAATAAAAAACAAAAATGTTAGGATCTTTAAAAACATTTTGATTTTGCTGATCACTATTAAGTATTACATACAAAAAATTAACTTTTACGTGTACGTGTGCGTGTAAATGTATCGATACAGTTTCTTTTTTTGTAATACATAAAACAGAGGGTTACTTTAATGGATCGTTCATTTTTCCTATATACTTCATCATGGGAATTAAAATCATGTGGTGTACCTCAAGGTTCAGTGATGGGCCCATTATTAATTTTAATTTATATAAATACCCTCCGCTGTAGCTTAACGAAGATGATGCAACTTTAAGTGCCAAATATAAATCTTGCAACTAAGTATGCACTAAATGTAACACTGAATGATGCAAACCAGTGGTTCTCTTCAAATGGCCGTATGTTACATAAAAATAAAACCCCAAATTATGCTTTTTAGTGCGTTTTCATTAAAAGGTCCTCTAGAAATAAATGTTGGTGAAATAAGATTGACATCTCATTCTAAATTCTTAGGAATAGTACGAGACAACTTTTGGAAATGGAAAAGACATGTGAAAGATTACCGGTTAGGTAATTTAAATTTAGCTTTGTGTTATGAACTCTTTAGTTCAATTGTTAGTATGAAAACGTTGGCAAATTGTTACGTATACCTATGTATTCTTGCACCTGAGGTATGAGGTGGTGTTTGGAAAAACTCCACCAACTGTTAATCGCAAATTATTTTTAAAATATAAAAAACACATTTTGAGGATTATTTTCAAACTAAAAGATAAACAATCGTGCAAGCCATTTCTTAAAAGAATAATATTTTAAAATTAAAATATATATATATGCGATGTTGGTATGTATTCCTATGTATTCTTGCACCTGAGATATGAGGTGGTATATATTTGGTATATTTGGAAAAACTCCACCAACTGTTAATCGCAAATTATTTTTAAAATATAAAAAACACATTTTGAGGATTATTTTCAAACTAAAAGATAAACAATCGTGCAAGCCATTTCTTAAAAGAATAATATTTTAAAATTAAAATATATATATGCGATGTTGGTCTGTTGCCAGACGAATATTAATGTGTTTCAAATTACGGAGCCGCCATTCTTATTACACCGTAATTTGTTGCAGTATCCTGTTCATAATTTAAAATTGTATGAACATGTTACCTATTATGCAGCACTCAAACTATACAAGTAGCTTCCTAGCAGTCCAAAACAGGTCAGTTTTCCAGGAATTTAACTCTGTACAGGATTAATTTAGAGATTTCTAAAATAGTTTTGTGTAAACTGCTTTCAAATAATTATGTTTTATAGCTTGCAGGTTACAATATAACTGTATTACTACAAATGTTTATGTGTTTTGTTTTTCAGTATCACAACTCACATGATAACAGATAGTCTGACTATAATAACATAACATTTTGTGACACTAAATGAATAAAATTTTGTCTCAACTTCCTGTCTTATAATATAACAACGCTTTAGTAACAAAATCTGAACATAAAGAGTTGATCCTGTAACCCTGTTCGAGACATAATGAAACACCTGCGTTGTAATTAAACACTACAACGTTTACATTGCAAACTACTTTATATAGTTTTAAATGAGTTACACAGAATAAGTTGTGTAATTTTAAGCGCAGTTGGCAGCATTGTTTATGTTTGTGTTGACCAAAAACCACAGTGAAATGAAATATTTACCAACAATGCGCAAAACTGGCAATTAAAACTATAAAAATGGTTTAATTACAACGTTTACTTGTTGTGATGGAATTTTAACTGCCTGAAAGGGATTGTACTCTATTAATTAAATCTAGCATGTGGGACTGTTTGCAAAGTAAACTAGTCGTCTAAGTCGGATCTACAAGAAAACAATATTAAAATCCCTTACAAGCCGAGTATTCGACTACGAGATACTCTCAACAAAAACGCCTCTGAGATAGACAATCTACAAACACACGCGGGTATTTACGTGAAACAATAGGAACAATCCACACAACGCCTTGCCACACCGTGTCTCTTGACTTTCCTTAATTACAACCTTAAAGTCATTGAATGAATCTTAATTATTTGTAATTTTGTTTCGCCATTATAACGGAGGCCGCCTGAAATACAATTATTCCGGTTTGGAAGTAGAATAGGAATGTGACGGCTGGGGGAGCGGAGACGGTGTGTACCCAGCCGTAAGAGCACAAGTTATATTCCCTGCACATTCAAAGTAGATTGGATTTGGAATTGTTAATTATATAGCAATTAGACTAGAATTTACATTGAACTGAGTTGCCTTCGGTTAAGCGACAGACCCATTGTTCGTCAAATTTCCTCGCCCCCTCCCCCCCCCCCAACCAGCTGTAACCTGACGATGTGAGGTCATGTATTACTGTAGATCTTTTATAAATATTATTTACAGTTGTAAAAGTTATGACAACTACATAAGACTGGAAAGCACCAATATAGGCCTGTATGTCTTTGAAAATTTCTACACAACTCAAATTTTGCAATTTATTATTTCGTTGTATTACTGGTAAAATTTACTCTACCAAAGAAAAATTTTTTAAATTTAATTTGACATTAAAATTTGAATTACATATGTTAAAGATTAATAAATAACTAACAAAATTCAATATCAGAATTATAATTATAGTAACTTACTATACTAGACTTTTATTTCAACGCATGGCAGATTAATTAACTAAACGTTGTTGACCAGAAATGTTAAAACTCACTACTTGACAAAATTAGACTCTGAAAGACCATTACACTCCAGAACATATATCTAAATTTTAAAGTAAAAGAGGAAAGAAGTTTTGCTAAGGAAGAAACAGAAGTCCTCATACCCCCCCCCCCTACAAAATCTCTGTATGACAAAGAAAACGGACCTACAAATCACTAATAGGGTACGATAGTCACACCTAACATTGATATATTGACCAGGCAGGCATCCGCCAAATTACCCAAGCAAGTGAGTTTCATGTGTGTACTCTGTAACTGTTAATTCAATTAACTGTATAAGCGTCTAATATATTGTGTTATATATTCAGTTGCTTGTATCTGTAACAAACAAAACTACCAAACAAGCATTTAGTTTCCCTGTAATTGCGTAATTGTAGTACACAATCTTGTACATTCATTTGCACTTGTGTATATCTGTAACAAACAAAACTACCAAACAAGCATTTAGTTTCTTGTAACTGCGTAATTGTAGTACACAATCTTGTACATTCAGTTGCACTTGTGTATATCTGTAACAAACAAAACTACCAAACAAGCATTTAGTTTCCTTGTAACTACGTAACTGTAGTACACAATCTTGTATATTCATTTGCACTTGTGTATAACTGTAACAAACAAAACTACCAAACAAGCATTTAGTTTCCCTGTAATTGCGTAATTGTAGTACACAATCTTGTACATTCATTTGCACTTGTGTATATCTGTAACAAACAAAACTACCAAACAAGCATTTAGTTTCCTTGTAACTACGTAACTGTAGTACACAATCTTGTACATTCATTTGCACTTGTGTATACTGTAACAAACAAAACAACCAAACAAGCATTTAGTTTCCCTGTAATTTTGCGTAATTGTAGTACACAATCTTGTACATTCATTTGCACTTGTGTATATCTGTAACAAACAAAACTACCAAACAAGCTTTTAGTTTCCTTGCAACTACGTAACTGTAGTACACAATCTTGTACATTCAGTTGCACTTGTTGTGTGTTTGTATATCTGTAACAAACAAAACTACCAAACAAGCATTTAGTTTCCCTGTAATTTGGGTAATTGTAGTACACAATCTTGTACATTCATTTGCACTTGTGTATATCTGTAACAAACAAGTAGTTACCAAACTAGCTTTTAGTTTCCCTGTAATTGCGCACTCTTAAGAGCCTATTTTCGTTTATCTTATTTCTATACAACAGCGAAAGCTATCTAAGAAGTATTTTGTTTAAAATCACGTTCGCTTAGTGCTGAAGTTTTCGTTTAGTTTCTCTTATATTTAAACGTAACAACCTATTAAACAAAATATTACCCCTCTTCGACTTCATCTGTAATCGGTAAGTTAATGACCTGGGAAACTATTAAATAATATTGATCAAGAGAAAAGATGGTGTTTATTAAAAAGGTCAAGCTAGTCGTAGTAAGAGAATATGACTATTTCATCAAAGGATTTTCATCGTAAAAATGCAATTGTAGCCCTTGGATTGGTAAACAATATTTTTTCTGACCATGATAGAGCATAGAAACACTTATAAGTTTTACAAGTAACACATTACATAACACGTAATTCAAGTAAGAAATCTTGAAGAGTAGCGCTGACACGTTCCGAACGCGTTAGAACATAAAAAGCAACGATATTTGTGGTTGTGCCAAGGTTCAACATCGGGTATATCAGGCACTATGGCATAAAATGATGAAATGTCACTGGACAGTTAGTTTGGTCGGTTATGTCCAAGTGAAGTTAGAGGACGTTTTTATAGTAAATATAATAAAGCCAATGTTCGTAAATCTACCCAACCCAGTTTTTCATTGGAATGTCAATTTTTAAGCTTAATTCAACACTGGAAGCTAATACGTTTAAAGCTTATGAAAAAGGCACTACATATTTTTCTTCAATGCAGGAAAAAAATGTTAGAACTAACTTTGCATGCATTTGCCTACTAATACTGGACTCCGGTGTCGAGAAACTAGTCTGTAATCGGCAAGTCTGGACTTGGGATTCTTTACACAGTGAAACTTGGAATCATTGTGGGTAGGCAGTACAGCAATGTGAAATCATTTAAGAACCCTTGAATGCAATAAAATCAAGAATCTTTAATAGATATAAACATCACAATATAAAGTAAACATTCGGGAGATGGTTAAAATTTGGGGAAATGCTCATGTCCTCTAGTAACTTTAAAACTGAAATGTAAAAAAGGTTATTATTCCCTTTTTGAAAAAAATATGCAATGATATAAACGAGAATAAAAAGTACCTCATAAAGTAAAACTATTGTTTTACTAAACTTTACGTAGGAGACAGAGGGGTAGCAATGTTTCAATGAAGCATCACAATAGCACTTCTGCATTTCAATCCATTTTATGGAACTTTATTGATAAGTTTCTATGTCCACAATACGGAGAGTTTTAAACAATTCATGACCACAAAGAACCATTAGGGCTTGTTGGTATAAAGGCAAAACTACAATACGTTTCATATATTAGATCAAATAACATAATTTACCTGATGAGTGTTATTAACCATAGTTCACCAATAAATAATCTTGGTCATATAATAATTTTTTTATATTTAACGTGTCTTACAAAAGCCTAAATAATTGTAGGCTAAATATTCTTTTTTTGAAAAAGTCTGTTTGATTATTGGTGTCCATGTTTTTGTAACATTACACCAGAGTCACATGTATTGTTATAGGTGGTGAACGCCGTTTCAACTAATATATTATCGTACATATAAAGTGAAGTAAAAATTAAACTCTTTTTTGTTTTATACATGTATCTAATTGTGGATGGTAAATATCCCTCTCCTAAAAATACTATATTTGATAGATTATCATTGAATATTTTGCTTGTCACCCTTTCAAAATATTAATTGTTTCGTTTTCTAATGGCCATAAAAAAATTTAAATAATAGTAATATTTTTGTAAACTGGTAGCAGCTATTTTCTAGGTATGCCAGTAGTAGTGGACGTTAGTTTTGATAAGTCCAGAAAGTTATTAAAATTACAGCTGATCAAACAAGCGATACAGAAAAGACATTGTTTAAAACTAATACTTGTTTCTGGGTGTCATGTGTGAGATATTTTGGATATGGGAGCCTGGAAATGTCTATGCCACATTTCGTTCTACTTAAACATTTGAACATTTAAGCATAAAATCATAAAATCAAAACTGTAATCATTTCAAATAATTACATTTACCAGGAATAAAAGTTAGTTCTAAGATTTACATTTTGAAACCATACTAATAGTAATTGTTTTTCTTTATAAACACGTGAATGAATATAACTACCATAAAACGTAACCACTTTGAAGTAAATTTTCCCAAAAATTAGTTTGATAAGATTGATGTTTTTCGTGTTTACTAGTCTCTCGGTAGTGTAAATTATGTAATAAAAATTGTATCTTACCTTAGAAATTCTTGAAAGTTATGTTTTTCGTTTTCATTGTTTACTGTTTTTTTTATGTTCAAAATAGTTTTAAACTTCTATACTATGCATTTTTGAATTTATAATTTTTTTTTCAGCAAAAATGTGCTTAGTATTTGATTTGATGCACGCAATTAAAACTTGTTCAAACTGTGGAGATTATTTTAGTTTCTGGTGTACCCGAGAACAACATTTAACTATTCCATCACCTCAGACTGCCCAACCACTAAACGAAAGTGCTCATATGGTAACAACAGATTTTCTCCAGATGAATGTACTAAAGAAGAAATAAACAGAGCTACCAACATTAAATTACACAAAAACAATATCCAGCTAAAGGTATTCCGAAGTGTTTGTAAACCAATGAAGGTGAAACGCCATAGGGGAGATTCAATCGGGTGACGCAATCATTACGGTGTTATCACACGGTGTAACGTCATCACCTACGTTATTCTACTGGGAACTGCGTGTGTCTCAGCCTTGCTTGCGTTTATTGTGCAGGTTATTTTTTAAACAGTAATTTAATATTACTACGTACAGCTACACAGTTTTATTCTGACGTCTGCGGTGAGTAAATGCTGAAAATATGGGACTGTCGCCCTAACTACAAACAAACTATATACATTTGTAAAATGTCTAGAAAAACCTAAATATTCCTTTTTCAAATCCTAAATTCAATACTCAGAGTTTACATTCTTTTACGGAATTCAATACTATCAGTACTCAAAGTCAAAAGAATATAGAACAAGAATAAGGAATTATGAAGTGTGGTTTGCAGCATTATGTTCGAATCAAAACTTGTAATTCGTTTATTTAAGCTCTTAAACTATGAAATAACCTAGGCTTGAATTTATGATTTCCCTCGGACTCTCCACGGCCATCCCTTCAGTTTAAGCCTGTGATGGTTATTAAATAAGAAAGTACTTAAGATAGCTTTACAACATTGTGCAAAGTTTTCAAATTTTATCTACTACATTTAAAAATATATATGTGTCGTCAGAAATTTTACACACACTGTCAGATTTTATGAAATACATCTGGAAAATTAATTATGAGACTTATTTACGTTTCACTACTGAATATAGGAGTATATAAATGAGAAAAGAAACCAAATATTTTGTCCTTGTTCGATAATTATCGGACAAAATCATTAACATTTTAACGTATCTATCTATTAAATAAGAAATAATTGTCATAATATTAGATTCGTACGTCGCATTTCCTGGTCCCTAAGTGTACAATTTATAAAAAAATTCCAAATTTGTTAATAGATCTTAGCTTGAGAGTACTGTTTTTTAATAGGGAGCTTGTTTCATCGTTTTGTATCTCATGTTAAAGATATGTCTGTTTATTTAATTTTAATTTCTAGCCAAGAGAGTAGAATGCTCTAGAAAGCAGACTAAATTTAAATTTATGTGTGAAATAATCAAAGTGTGTGTTTTGCAAAATTTGTCAATGGATTAATAAATCATACATAATAAACCAAAATACTCCAAACTAGCATATTTTCATAAATTAGTGCTTTCACAACCACATAGCGTTGAGACATGTTTAATTGGATTTAGATAATTTTCAGTTATAACAATAATATTTGTTATGAAAAAGAAGGATTAAAAAAAGAAATTGCTGGCAAGTTTATAAAAAATCCAGTTAGTAAAACTATTTAGTATGTTTCAGAATTGTAAACTTAAACATTAAATACTTACGTTACTGTAAATGACCAAAAGGCAACATTGAACTCTTATCAAATCAACCTTATCGGTAAAATCTGCCACTTTTACTTAGTAGTTACATTTTTCTTTATTTTAAGAACCTAGTAATAATCTTTAATAACACGATTTCACCATTCTAAGTGCAAGATAACGAACGTATACCAGTCCTGGAGTAATGCAAAAGGATAGGTCTGACGAAGGGAATCGGTGAGGGCATCGCATGTCTGCTCGGTTTTCGAGAAGTTCGTGATTGACTATAGGCCGGCCCCCTCCTCCATATGACAGATTTTAATAGGCATTTTGCAATCGTTCGGGCCTTGCACGTATTGATCTCTAGTATTGCGTTATAGCCATTCCCTGATCACGCTAACCCTCTCCCCCTAGTTCGGTCTGGAACCTCACCCATGGTAATAAAGGTGGGGAAGGGTGAGGGAGCTGGGGCCGTTACCATAAACACGGGAATGCTAAGTTATTATTTTATTATTTATAAATCTCATAGCTATATATTAAAATAATTAAAAGAAAGATTGTTCTTTAAACAGATAATGCAGGAAGATCCGTACTGGATTTATATTCCTAAACTGGAATCGTTAGTAGACTTGTTTTATTACAAAGGAAAATATTGATGAATTACTTCTTTCCTCTTGTTATAAAAAAAATAGGAGTATTATCTCCTTTTAAGCCTTTTATTCTGCGCGTCCTCATTTGGCCACTGGCCTGTGCTAGGGTCTTAGCCAACAGAACAAGGGGGAGAGTCAAGGTCGATGGTACTGATAACAAGTGCTAAGGTCACAGACAGGATCTCAACATAATCTAACTCAGATACGGAGTCCGACGTCTTAGACCGCTCGGTC
Source organism: Homalodisca vitripennis (assembly GCF_021130785.1). NCBI lineage: Eukaryota > Metazoa > Arthropoda > Insecta > Hemiptera > Cicadellidae > Homalodisca > Homalodisca vitripennis. The sequence continues at coordinate 16,755,221 of NC_060215.1, read as the reverse complement.
ATCGATACTTCCAAACCTCAAGAAAATATGGAGTACCGATAGTAAACAATCTCACAACGTGACACCACACCTTCTCTTACAAAATAAGACCCATGCTGTTTAGTAACAATTACTTTTAATGAGTTCTCATTTCTTGTAGAGCTAAGACAGACATTTACTTTTCCCTAAGAAGGAGTACAAACGTTATCTTAAAAAATCTACTCAATATTTGACAGAATATTGAAATATGAATTGTAACTGACCTTATCAATTACAGTATCAGAATATTTATTTCTTGCTTTAAATGTAATAAGTCAGTAATTAAGTTTGTTGGGGCTTTACGTGCGTTAAAAATTGAATACTACATTAATAAAATATTTATTAAAATACAAAATATTTTTTTATTTAAAATATAAAATTGAAACATATAGGTAAGACGTATTAGCATAAGAGAGGACTAGGTGATAATCGAATAGTTAGATTATAAATAATAATTAAAATAGATCAGGGTAAGACACATAAAATAGGTAAACTAATACATACGAATAGTAGTATTTTCAATATTTACGAATCTGACAAGCACATGTTCTATACAATCGCGTACTTTGTTGACAATCGAGACGAAAACGTTCCCGTGTAGAAAGGAGAAGGAGAAGGTAGAGACACTGTAGCAGATTACAAATGAAGACATACAACTGAAGGTATAATGTACAAAGAGTGGATATAAAGTCTGGGGATTCGTGTAGTCCAGCAATTTGGGCTCTTTCTCCCGCTAGCTCCATCTCTCTCACTGAATTAGAAGAAATACATCAGCAGAAATAGAGATAATCCAATAGGTGTCTTTACCATGATATATTTGGGCCCGGACTCGATCCGTCTTAGGGTTATCCGTTTCTGTCAAATAAAGGCACGGTTACTTCGCTCCTTCAGCAACAATCGCTTCGTGCTCCTTTCCTGTCAGTTTTCTCTGATTCTTGTGGACCGGATTCTTTACTGTAGACTAGTCCTTGGAATCTACACTACACATCACACTCCCTTCAACTTTAAACAGTTTTACATGTTTCAGCATAAAAACTAATATACATTTTGGAATTGTGTACATAACAAATTATACTTATCTTCCTCAAACACATTTACGACAGGTTTACCTTGTAAAATGTATAAAACAAATAACATGAATTTTCTTCCTGAATATATAAAATCTCCATTATCTAATATATAGTATTGTTTAGGGAGTGCTGATGGCCGAGTGGTCTAAGACGTTAGACTGTCTGAGTTAGAGATAGCGCAGACTCTAATCCTATCTGTGACTGTAGCCCTTTTAGTCAGTACCATTGACCTTGTACTGTATTGGCATTCACCTTTATTCTGTTTGATAAGACCCTCGCACAGGCCAGTGGCCCATTAAGACGGACAGCATAAGGCTTATAAGGGGATCGGCCTCAAGTTCCAAAGTCTATGCGGAAGTGTAAGGCAATTCGCGTTTTCCACAAGTAATGCTTGATAAGTCTTTGAAATACTGTCAATCTCGTTGTATCCATTTTTCGCATAGTTCTGCTAGAAACTAAAATCTAAAAACACACTATTTTAAATTGAAATACATGTTTTAGACTTTAAAATTTCTACAACACCTTACAGAAGAACATGTTTCCGCACCGACTACACTTAAATTCAGATTTGTGTGTTACTTAAATTCTTAAATACTGTAACGTTGAGAATGTGCTCCTCCAAAAACAGTTTTATCCACCACGAAAACACGTGTTTATGTTAGAAAGAGTAGTATTACGTAATAGTGTTCAGTACGATTTCTATGTAAATATGTTTAATACAGTGTACTTTCGTTTCATCATTATATAAATATTAGAATTTAATCTTAAGGATTATATGATAAATTCAATTATGGATTAATATATGTGATGGAATCGGAGCTCAGGTGTAACCAAATCGTAACATGTTTAAGCCGTTCACGTTTAGGGTAGAGGTAACAAGAACTAATAAACGCATACATCAATAAACAGAACAACTAATACTTGTTTGATCATCCGTCACTCACACAATAGCATGTGAAGTCGTGATGAGTCTTGTTCCTACTCACTCCTGTCTCTCTCTCTCCCTCTCTCTCTCTAGTCAATTGTCAAAGTTTCTTCAACTCCGGTAATAATCCATCCGAATGCCTGTGATTTTAATTTTCTCCCCGGCGGCGAGGCGCGTGTCGAACCCATAATTGCGCCGTGCCAGTTGGTACTGCGTCGTATTAAAAAACATCTAATATTTCGTGATGATTCGATGTCGGCCCAACAAACATCGATCTGACTGTCAAAGTTGGGCGCTCGCGCTCCACACCGGTCCTCCACTCCGATCATTATCTTGTAATTGGCAACGTCTGTAAACTTTCCCAATCCCTTCGACAAATTATTCTTCGATCCACGCCCTTCGCCCTACCTACTTCCTCGGATTATGGTTAGTTTGTTCAGTAGGTCCATTACTCACCGAGTTCGGCGTTTGAGGACATCGGTTATCGGTGGATTGGCCTATCATGATAATGTCACATTTTCGGACTGAAGAAGAACATGTTCTTTGTTTGAAGTTTGTTTTTGGCGATGGAAGGATGGTGAAAGAAGCAGGATTTTTCCGGACATTTGCAATCGTTCAGCGATACAAAAAATTAGTACTACTACGTTTTATGGTCTGGAATCTGATATCTTTTTCAGGCAAATAACTAACCTAACACATAATTACAAACTAGGCTAAAAATAAACAAATCAAACCACAACGTTATGACACGCATAAGTCAGGAACCACAACCACCACGTTCCACAACTGAAGTACAGAATGCAGGTCGCAATAGGTCTGATTCACCAAAACGTAGTATTACTGATTTTTGGTATATCTGAACGATGGCGAAGCACATGTGGTAATTTACGTAGCACGATGCACGTGTCTTTTACGGTCAACTCTGTGAACGGCTGTAGCTTATAATGATACAATAGAATACACTTCTCAGTTACCTAAAGTTATGGCTGCTTGAAATACACACAGGAACACGTAAAACAACTTTATTACATATACAGTACGACTTTAAAGCGTATATTGCAATGATGAGCTTTGAAAGAAAGTTCCAATGTACACCCAAGAATGGATACACTTGTATTTTCTGCACTATACAGTGAGCACTGTAAACTGTTATAAGTTGTGAAGAACCCTGTCAGGCATACACAGTAACTTCTGCAACTGTACTGCAGATACAATAAAATATATGTTTGTTATAAAAGTAACCCACGAAGTAACATATGAGTGCTTGGTGTACGATTACTGCAATGTGGGTAAAATGTAATGTCGCCCAACTGCGGACATGGACGGCTGTAGCTTTATTTTTTAGTAATATAAGCGTAGTATAGTAATAGTGTTAAGAGGGGACTTTTTGTACATAAACTCCTTATTTTTTGTTAAATTAAGGGGAGGGGGTCTTTACAAACCAATGGCGTTCATGATATTAGACGTTTTAAAAATAAATTCTACTTTTTGGTTTTTATCGGCCTCACCGGGAACCAGTGACTAATTATTTAACCCGAAACATAATTTTGATTAATGTTTAAAAAAATAACCCTTTTACGTAAACAGGTTATTGAATTATTTATATTTAGATATACTGTGGCAATCTACATCGAAAGAAAACCATGTTATCAATTCAAGAAAAACAATCCTTGTTTCAAATTGTCTCGGTGCCTGTTTGCATTAATTGAACGAATTGCCCTTTTTTTATTAACGCTTTGACAAAAAATACAAGCTCGAAAGGAACTCTTTCAATTATTAAGAACAACAAGTTTTAATTGCTGCCTTAAGGAATGTTCTTCTTTTCAAACCTTCTTCACAGATTGTCTCCAATATTTTACATTGTTTTAGTTACTTTTTAAAACACAGTTCTGTGGCTCACCATGTTATCAATTCAAGAAAAACAATCCTTGTTTCAAATTGTCTCGGTGCCTGTTTGCATTAATTGAACGAATTGCCCTTTTTTTATTAACGCTTTGACAAAAAATACAAGCTCGAAAGGAACTCTTTCAATTATTAAGAACAACAAGTTTTAATTGCTGCCTTAAGGAATGTTCTTCTTTTCAAACCTTCTTCACAGATTGTCTCCAATATTTTACATTGTTTTAGTTACTTTTTAAAACACAGTTCTGTGGCTCACCATGTTATCAATTCAAGAAAAACAATCCTTGTTTCAAATTGTCTCGGTGCCTGTTTGCATTAATTGAACGAATTGCCCTTTTTTTTATTAACGCTTTGACAAAAAATACAAGCTCGAAAGGAACTCTTTCAATTATTAAGAACAACAAGTTTTAATTGCTGCCTTAAGGAATGTTCTTCTTTTCAAACCTTCTTCACAGATTGTCTCCAATATTTTACATTGTTTTAGTTACTTTTTAAAACACAGTTCTGTGGCTCACCATGTTATCAATTCAAGAAAAACAATCCTTGTTTCAAATTGTCTCGGTGCCTGTTTGCATTAATTGAACGAATTGCCCTTTTTTTATTAACGCTTTGACAAAAAATACAAGCTCGAAAGGAACTCTTTCAATTATTAAGAACAACAAGTTTTAATTGCTGCCTTAAGGAATGTTCTTCTTTTCAAACCTTCTTCACAGATTGTCTCCAATATTTTACATTGTTTTAGTTACTTTTTAAAACACAGTTCTGTGGCTCACCATGTTATCAATTCAAGAAAAACAATCCTTGTTTCAAATTGTCTCGGTGCCTGTTTGCATTAATTGAACGAATTGCCCTTTTTTTATTAACGCTTTGACAAAAAATACAAGCTCGAAAAGAACTCTTTCAATTATTAAGAACAACAAGTTTTAATTGCTGCCTTAAGGAATGTTCTTCTTTTCAAACCTTCTTCACAGATTGTCTCCAATATTTTACATTGTTTTAGTTACTTTTTAAAACACAGTTTCTGTGGCTCACCATGTTATCAATTCAAGAAAAACAATCCTTGTTTCAAATTGTCTCGGTGCCTGTTTGCATTAATTGAACGAATTGCCCTTTTTTTATTAACGCTTTGACAAAAAATACAAGCTCGAAAAGAACTCTTTCAATTATTAAGAACAACAAGTTTTAATTGCTGCCTTAAGGAATGTTCTTCTTCTTTTCAAACCTTCTTCACAGATTGTCTCCAATATTTTACATTGTTTTAGTTACTTTTTAAAACACAGTTCTGTGGCTCACCATGTTATCAATTCAAGAAAAACAATCCTTGTTTCAAATTGTCTCGGTGCCTGTTTGCATTAATTGAACGAATTGCCCTTTTTTTATTAACGCTTTGACAAAAAATACAAGCTCGAAAGGAACTCTTTCAATTATTAAGAACAACAAGTTTTAATTGCTGCCTTAAGGAATGTTCTTCTTTTCAAACCTTCTTCACAGATTGTCTCCAATATTTTACATTGTTTTAGTTACTTTTTAAAACACAGTTCTGTGGCTCACTATGAAGTAAGAATGGTTCGTTATGGAATATCTATAATTTATGTCATTTAGAAAGAGTTATGACGATTTTAAATTTGTCCCGTTTTTGTTAGGGTCCTCAGTGAAATTCAAACCCTTTGCCATGTATGTTTATGTAAATTGACGAGTTACACAATATGTCAAAAGTATCATTTCGAAAACAATACATTAATTTGGTTCCTGATAATAAGTAAAATTAAGATTATATCCAACAATAAAGTACCTTACTGACCCAGATGGACATAATTACCGTAGTAATGGACAACTTAAAGCAAGGCAGAACATCTCTAGTATATCATTAAAATTGCTTATTTTACATGTTTTTACATATAATAAATACTATTACATTATTGTATAATAATGTTTTACATCGAATCGGATAAAAACAAATTTTAAGGTTGTCGACAGTAGTTATTAATGGTCTTTTTATAATAATTTAATAATTGTAGGTTTCTTATAGCACAATCTTTACCTCGTAAAACTGGTGTTTTATATCTACAAAATAGTTGTAAGAGTGAATACGAGTAAACACTTTGAGTGATTCACACACAAAAACTAATTGTATTTGGATGGAAGTTATTTAAACTTTCGTTAAAATTGTCTAACAATTGGATTTACCACAAATAACTGCATAAAGGTTTAGTACTGTCAAAGATAAAAAAGCACGTCGATAATCAAAAACATTATATTATGCAAATGAATCTATTAGCTACGTAATTTTATGGCCCTTGAAATTGTACGTACCAAATGATACATTTTTACTCACTAAACTCGATGAGTTACGAATAATTCAATATTCTCATTTCTTTACTACCTTGAAAAGAATAACTCAAACATATATTAGTTGACTGAGTGAAAACAAAGTACTTCAAATATTGTATTTAACATGAGTAAGGGACGCTTGTGACCCTCTGTGGTTGGGGGGGGGGAAGGGAAGGGGCGATAAAACGAAATCGATAACCAAAGATGAGATGGGGAGTCGTGTCCTAATGAGACGGAATCACATTAGAGCTCATAAGAAGCGCAACGTACGGCGAAACCTGAACATTATAGAGAAAATTAACATAAACAAACCAGTCCTGGATGGCCCGATGCAGTGTACGGCTGGAAATAAATAAAAACGGATAAAACGGAAAGGGAGACCTGAACGTGGGGTATAATGAGGCTATATGATTGTGAACCATTAGAAACAATGAGTATGACTGCTTGAATGTGGTAACCCGACGTTCTTTATCGAGCAATACCGGTAAATAATTGCGAGTTATATATATTCACCTGATAGCGAAGTACCTTACTGTAGCGGTAATTTATTGAGAGTTCATAAAATCTACTTATTTAATAACTCACCCATTGCTATTTCTTCGTGGTGTTCAGGATCTTTGTAGATTATACTCTCAAATATCATTTAGTGTTTTTGAAAAATCCTTTCGAAACATTACCAGTTCTGGCAACATTAAAAACTAAAACCTGGAATATATCACATTTTACAGACGAGTTCATATTAGGTAACATGTATTTGATTGTTTGTTTAAAGTTAATTCCTTGTTTCCTGATTTCTTTTCCTGATTCAAAACCATCTTGTTTCCGCCGTGACGATCGTCATTTACTATTGGCCACTGACCAGTTATCAGTGGTTGGTTACCGCGTGCAGGTATAGTGTGACCTATATCATTTAATTCAGTTTCATTAATTAGTGCTTTGTTTTATTAAATAGATTTTTGGAGATATGAGCATGTAGCTGATACAAAATGTTTGTTGTTATTCCTGACTTATGCGTATAACAAAACGCAGGTATAATGTTTATTTTGACTTAGATTGTAGTTATATATGTTATCCATCCGAGGAAGAAATCAGACTACAGATCTCGAAACGTAATGTTACTTGTTTCTTGTATCACAGAACTATGGAATTACCGAAAAAAATCTGTTACCTTCACGACTTTGGTGAAATACTGATATCAAATTTTCCCATGATAAATTGTCATAACATTATATATATAATTTAAAAATCAGATTTAGTTATGTTTTACAGCCGTAAAATACATTAACAGACCAGGAGAATTATATCTGTTTCAAAACCCTTATATTTTTGTCCGTGCAATATAATACAATAGCTGGTGTGAAATTATTTTTACAACACGTGTTCTAAAGAAGAGGAGGGGTGATCTATTCATTTAAAAAACGTTTTGTTTTATTGCTTGTAAACGAAAGCTTTTCCGTTCCGTTTTTAATACATGAACCGAAAACACTTCTGGTTTTCCACATAGCGGACAAAAAACTTAAGTTACAAAGCGGACTAAAGTAAGTTAAATGGCTATCCATGTAGTACAGCTTGTAACATGGGGTGGCAGGTCTTTAAAATGTTGATGTCTGTACGAAAGGTCATTATAAAACAACACCAACACCAGGATGAATAGTAATTCCTACGTCGAAAGTAAGTCTATAAGAAAGTATAAGTAACAGTTCTCTTGAAGAGCAGAAAATCTCTTGAGAACTCATAAGAAGTATCTTAATTACAGTGATTTATTAAGTAATCCCAGGACAACATTAAAATCTGCACGAAGTGTTATAATACAGGCATTATTACACTATGCTGAGTAATAATTTATGAAAGAATTCCGATACCTTTAAAAGAGACCATAGCAACTGTAGATGTAATACCAGGAATAATAACAATTTCTAGAAGTGATTTGATATTTACATGAAGAACCGCAAGAAAACAATGGTAATACTATGGTTCGTAGTAATTTAGAGAAAAATGAAGACATCTGCACGATGGGTCGGTCAAAGAAGTCTAATTTTTACACCAGAATAATTAGTGGTAATATCTGGACAAATAATGATGCATTTGAGATGAGTTGTGAGAAAATCATGGCTATAACTAGGATAAGTCTTATTATTATTATTATTATTCCCGAACTAATTTCAATTTCTTTGTATGAAATTTGATATATTTTAGCAACACATCTAATAGTAATATGATATATAATAATGAGTAATAAATAACTATGGAAAAATACTTATTGCCATTCGAGAAGTTTTAAAAGTCTAGTAGTAATAGTAGGATAAGTAGTAATTCTTGATCAGGGGTTGATGTCCGTACGAGGGTTCATAAAAACCTTCATTAACACCATGATAATTATAGTCACTCGTGGATAAATTTTGATGCCTAAAACAGGCAAAGAAAAAAAGTTGTAGAAAAAAAAGTAGTAGTAACGACAGGGAATCAGTGGCCATGGCTGGATGACTACTACTGCAGAGATCTTAAGAAAATAAGTAGTAATATAAGGATAGATAGTAATAGTAGAACTTGGGAGTCATAGCGGGAAGATGGGATTTACTAGAATGACTATTATTGCTAGGACAAGTACTAGTATTTAGCTAGGTAGTATATGTAGTAATAGTAGAACTTGCAGTCATAACAGGAAGATTGGTTTTTTCTAGAATGAATAGTCTTGCTAGGACAAATACTAGTTTTTACCTAGGTAGTATAGGTAGTAATAGTAGAACTTGCAGTCATAACAGGAAGATTGGTTTTTTCTAGAATGAATAGTCTTGCTAGGACAAATACTAGTTTTTACCTAGGTAGTATAGGTAGTAATAGTAGAACTTGCAGTCATAACAGGAAGATTGGTTTTTTCTAGAATGAATAGTCTTGCTAGGACAAATACTAGTTTTTACCTAGGTAGTATAGGTAGTAATAGTAGAACTTGCAGTCATAACAGGAAGATTGGTTTTTTCTAGAATGAATAGTCTTGCTAGGACAAATACTAGTTTTTACCTAGGTAGTATAGGTAGTAATAGTAGAACTTGCAGTCATAACAGGAAGATTGGTTTTTTTCTAGAATGAATAGTCCTTGCTAGGACAAATACTAGTTTTTACCTAGGTAGTATAGGTAGTAATAGTAGAACTTGCAGTCATAACAGGAAGATTGGTTTTTTTTCTAGAATGAATAGTCTTGCTAGGACAAATACTAGTTTTTACCTAGGTAGTATAGGTAGTAATAGTAGAACTTGCAGTCATAACAGGAAGATTGGTTTTTTTCTAGAATGAATAGTCTTGCTAGGACAAATACTAGTTTTTACCTAGGTAGTATAGGTAGTAATAGTAGAACTTGCAGTCATAACAGGAAGATTGGTTTTTTTCTAGAATGAATAGTCTTGCTAGGACAAATACTAGTTTTTTACCTAGGTAGTATAGGTAGTAATAGTAGAACTTGCAGTCATAACAGGAAGATTGGTTTTTTCTAGAATGAATAGTCTTGCTAGGACAAATACTAGTTTTTACCTAGGTAGTATAGGTAGTAATAGTAGAACTTGCAGTCATAACAGGAAGATTGGTTTTTTCTAGAATGAATAGTCTTGCTAGGACAAATACTAGTTTTTACCTAGGTAGTAAAGGTAGTAATATTAGAACTTGGGAGTCAAAGCGGAAGACGGGTTCTACTAGAATGAATAGTCCTGCTAGGACATATACTAGTATTTATAAAGCTCCAAGTAACTAAGTGCTTTAGATATTTCCTAGGTCTTACAGTGTACGTGTTCTTGCATACTACAAAAATACCACTGTATTTTGCAGTAAAAGATTTCTATTGTACATTAAGAATACTGTTCAAGTGTTAGCTTGCAGCTTACCATTTAATATGTTCCGGCAAATACAACGTGTAAACTATTTAGTTGTTCTTCATTTGGAATATTGTAACTACACCCGTTTCTAATCTGTGGTTATAGCTTCGCAACAACGGCTTCGTTACGTGTGATCAGTGGTGCACCCGATCGTAATACCGGAGTATCCTGATGCCGGAGTATTATCGACGGCTGACGAGAGGACCTCCTGAGAGCAAGGACATTATGCAAAGGCTGACGGGCTCGTAGGCTGTAGACGGACAGACAATGGGCCCATCAAATGTCGGGGCCTAATAGCTAATTAATCCCGGCCGTGCGGACCCGCAAATTACCATCAATCCATCGGAACCGTTCTGACAGACAAAAACAATATGTAGCAATTATTTCATTACAAAGGTACCGGATATAAAATTGATGCAGCGCACATAGACGGCTGAAATGAGTTATATCATCAGAAAGACATTACTGGCAGTTGCCTTGGGGAAAGATCAATCATGGCGTCTACCTGACCGGCCTGGGCGCCCTCGCTCGCTCTCTAGCTGTGACAATTCGCCGCCCGGACTGCCCGCTGCGGCCTACGGCCTGCGCTGCGTCCAATCTTTCCTTGCTACATCTACTGAAGTAACATTCAAAGAATACATTTCTGCTATCAGCGGGGAGCAGTCGGGAAACTGTTTACTATTTCTTTTAGCATTCTATTAACGTTATATTAATAATTTGTTTTATTTTTGTATATTCTATGAAGTTAAAGAGGCCCTTGATAGTCCTAACTACCCCTCTGTAATAAATGCATTTCTCATTTCATTGCATCCTCTTTATTTTAAATAGCCGTTTAAATCAGTGTCTATTTTCTCCTACAAAATATAATGGATTTTCGCCGGAAATATTCGTTTTACAACCATTTGTGTATCAAATTGAGTTAACTGAAAATATTAACTCATGTGAATTTATTTCATACCTCCAACAGTGTGTTAATTTGTTTCTTACAGAGAAATAACTGGAAGCGTATTTTGTAAGGTTTAAGTTATTTAAGATTACATTTTAAAAATTGTTTAGTATTTAAACGTTCCATGAAAAATCATCTAGTAAAGAAAACGGTTTAAACAATTTTACTATTTGTACCGAATGGACGAAACACATGGGGTTAGAGATCCCTGAGGACGTAGTAATAAATGCCAGCTGCTGCAAAGTTTACTTATTAAGTTTAATCATGGCAAATAAAACCTACAAGCACCACTCTAAGATGTTAAAATAAATGTATGACTTACCACATTACAGGCAAAATAGAGGAATAATGAACTTAAATGATATCTTGGGGATGGACTGGTGATACCAATGCTCTTTGAAATTTTGCTACGATCCTAATAATTTAATAAAACTTCCTTAAAAAATGGAATTCCCTTCACGTTGATGTCGACTCACACAACGCGGCACCAGCATCATGGCTCGACATTACAGCTGTAGTCACAAAAAAGAGATTATAAATCTAGAACAAAACACTGGAAGTATTCGAAGTTTAACAGGAATTATTCTACTCGTTGTTCTATTCGAAATTGAAGAAGAACTCGCGGACAAGGCGCGCGAGGAGTTGCTCGGCAGCAAGATCTACAAAGTTCAAGTAAGTGAAAAAAATACTACGCGCGTCAAATCATTTATTATTCTACCAAGAATTCCAAGAACATCAAATAAAAATATAATACTAACGATATATGCCATATATTATTAGTTATATATGTGTGTATATATATATATATATATATATATATATATATATATATACAAAACATAAGATGCAACTAAGTAAGAAGTGTAAGGGAAGTGCCGATGGCCGAGTGGTCTAAGTCACTGGACTTTGGGTCTGAGTTAGAGATAGCGCAGGTTCAAATCCTGTCTGTGACCGTTGCACCTTTTATCAGTACCATCGACCTTGTACTGTATCGACTCTCCCCCTTATTCTGTTTGATAAGATCCTCGCACAGGCCAGTGGCCCATGAGGACGGACAGAATAAGGCTTAAAAAAGGGGATCGGCCAGTTCTTAAAAAATGTATAAAAAAGTAACTGTACACATTTAATTCATAAAAAAATGGAACATATTGTACTTTGGAGGAAATACGAGGAAAAGTTAGCGTTTTTATTAATCTACGTTGTAATGCAACCATTCCAATTAACCTTTTATAAGGCTTTAAAAGCAATTAAAGACAATAGGTGTCGTAATATGCAATAATTAGACCTAGAGGAAAATAATTTCATAAACTGACCTACTCCATTATAATCAAAGAACAACTGAAAACATAATATGTAACTATTCAATGCACTACTCAAGTTAATCAAGGCGGCCCAAAAATTGAAGAACTGTTAAAATTCTTAAGAGAGACGATTTTACTGAGTACACTTATAGTCTACAAAATGCCATGTAGTTGTGACGTGGTGTGCATTCGGGAAACAAAACTTTTGATATCTACACAAGTTAGTTAACACAATGGGCACTAAAGTCAAATCCAATCAAATGAGTCTTTTCTTTCCATAAACATATTACACTGCATATCAAAAGTCATCATATATCTTTGAATAACATTTTGATACACATACCACAAGAAATCACAATCAAACAATACAAGTTTCTCATTTATACGCCCATCTATTTGCTGATCCTGCCACCTCCAGCACCGGTGTCAGTCTTCCCAGTCGTATGCCAAAACATCTTTAAAATATTTGTGACACTAAAAAGTGTTTTAAACGATTTTTAACACCTTGGGCGTTTGGGAATTTGTATAGAATCTGGAAATCTTTTTATAAAATGAACACCTACCTGCGAGGACAAATGTTCATAGACTACCGTTCTGAGTCTCCCAGTTCGGTAGTCACTCTGCCTCTATTCGCACACGTATGTATATCTTGGCCGCGCGTCATAGCACATTTAGACACACAAAGCAACGTTGTTCCAAGATATAGAGGCACGGCAGGGTTAACAGTTTCAACTTTTTTATAGGATTCCCTACAAGACTCTGACCTGAAGTTTAAATCATAGGAATAAAATTGGTCATCAAAGTCACAGTTACAAAACCACACATACAATTACAAAACAAAAGTGCCAGGATAGTAAAAAAACATTGGAAATGGTGAAGAAGATAACGAATGAATAAAACCGTCAATATGTTGGCAGCCTGTTATCAGTGATTGGTTATGTTGATCCCTGATTGTTTGAGCTTCATTCAGTTACAAGGTGGATGTGCATTACTAGCTGTTATTATTATTATTATTAGTTACAAAGTGGATGTGCATTACTACCTGTTATTATTATTATTAGTTACAAAGTGGATGTGCATTGCTAGCTGTTATTATTATTATTAGTTACAAAGTGGATGTGCATTACTACCTGTTATTATTATTAGTTACAAAGTGGATGTGCATAACTAGATGTTATTATTACTATTAGTTACAAAGTGGATGTGCATTACTACCTGTTATTATTATTATTATTAGTTACAAAGTGGATGTGCATTACTAGCTGTTATTATTATTAGTTACAAAGTGGATGTGCATTGCTAGATGTTATTATTATTAGTTACAAAGTGGATGTGCATAACTAGCTGTTATTATTACTATTAGTTACAAAGTGGATGTGCATTACTAGCTGTTATTATTATTATTATTAGTTACAAAGTGGGTGTGCATAACTAGCTGTTATTATTATTATTAGTTACAAAGTGGATGTGCATTACTAGCTGCTTTTTTCCAACATGTGTTGACACAATGAGTTGTATTCATTGAGGGGTGGAAATACCCTAACATTTTATATAGTTATAGTTCAAGCCATGTTTCACTACGGTGGGAACCAGACACTTATAGTTATGTCATCGGTTTGTAAATGGAATAACCAAAATTAATTACAAAGACAAAATATCATAAAGGGATTTTTGGTAGTTATCAATATGTTAAACTAACACGTCGAATATAACCATAATCAATCAATATGGTCTTATCACTATCACGGAGAAACACATATTTTGTTGGATGAATATAATGGTTTATTACTGTACTTAGTGATACAATGAAATGTATAATCAACCAGTCATTGACAATTTACTAGTTTCCCTGTAGCTTTGGCCTATAAGTTATGTAAAACCGTCACACATATAATACATGCATAAATAACCCCAGTCGCAATGAAGAACAGATTAAGCTCTATAATACATACACTCTTCAGATCAAATAATGGGTATTATCTTAGTTGTAATCTTAGTTATCTTAGTTGTATCCATTCAATTTTAGACTTAAATATTCCAAAACAAATATTATTACAATCAACATATGAAACAGCTTATATGTACTTTGAATAATGCATAATTCTTTCTCTATAATTAACGTGTGTCTGAGGTACCACAACCGGCTCATTACAACCGAAAAATATTATTTTATTTAGCTATTAAAGCATCTTCATGCACAGCCCATGAGGTCTTAGCCTACGTGTGTGATTTTAGTACAATGTTTGTTATTATGGACTCTGAATGTTAATTGGAATTATTGATTTTGTTTTTAACTTGGAAATGATTGATTTACTTCCCAAATTGTTGTAAAAGGAAATCAATAAATTTTGCAGCGCGATGTCAGGATGAAATTCAACATATTAGCAGTTATTTTACTGATAAACAAATTTCAATATCAAACTTGAACACTCGTGAAGTAAATTCAAAATAAATACACACACACGTAGGAAGTATGAAAACAGAAAATATCTATCAAGAGAGTACATTTTGTACCATAACGTATTGTAAAATAAACGTGAAAATGAATTTCAAAACTGCGCGTTTCAAAATAATAACGTGTGAATAAACAGGCTGTAAGGCTCGAGGTCGTTTTGAAATCAATGGATAAATTGAACAAAAACAAACAAATCAAGGGCAGAGCGTGGTTTTACTTGTCAACAAATTAAACTAAATATTGTTTTACCATTATACATTATAACTTACTAATAAACTAGTTTTGGTGAATAAATTGCAACAATTTTTGTTTAGTGCGCACAGAAAGTCCGGCTTGTTTTCACAAGTGACCACCTGCTGTTTTATTTTAATTAATTGCTGAACACATTATTAACATCGCTGCAATCTCATCACAATTAGTTCAGGACGTCAGTAAAATAATTGCAACGAATGGTCGTGATGCAGTTTTGAAAATGATAACAATACGATTCAATTATTTTTGCGTTATTTATCCGTGGCCCGCGGGCGCGAGCGCGAGCGTTGCGACGCAGGTGTGTCAGTGTATATGTTTGATTGGATAGTGCGTTGTTTGTGCCCCTCGCACAGGATATAACATACGTCGATGTAAAGCTCATTAACGGCAAACAAACCTGGATAAAGATGTTTAATTAAATATACGGACACATGTTAGTACCTGGCTACAGAACTTATGTGTCATTATAGACTTGCAATCACAAAATACATACTTTTTATACGGGTGAACTCCTCAACTTATTCCCAAGTTATCCCACAAATTATACAGAAGAGACCCCCTACGGGATATGGTAATGAAAAAGTCAGTTAGAACGAAAGTCACAATTATAAAAATTCCTAGGCTATAAAATATCATAGCGTTCTTTGTAACTATTAATATTTGTTTCTTGGTAACTAAATCTAGTTTACGTTTCACTCCGTTCTTTGTGTGAATTAATTGTACACTCACAAAAACGTTTCATGCAAACTATAAGCAATACTGTGCACAATTGCACGAAAGAAACGAGCACGAAAGATAACTCAGAACTAAGGCAGTAGAAACATCGGACTTGTTCATTGATTACTGATAATCGCGGTTAAAAATATATGTGAATCACTTCCCAGAATGCCTCAAATATTCATATGGCTGGTTTATAGGCTGGCTTCTGTAGTGGAAATATAAATAAAAATAAAAATAATAACTAAAACTCATACTATTAAATATGAAACTTATTTTGTTGGTATATTATAATATATTAAACAAATATGCAATGTTTGTATAATGTAATACAAATAACAAAATTATAAATACAAAATTATATTTATTTACAATATATTTTTAAATGAATAATTACCCTTACATAGTTATATAGATAAGTCATAATTATGCAATTTGCACTACAATTTCTAAGTACAGAGTAATGTTTGATGTTATATAACTTAGTATTTACGTTCTATTAGCTATTAAAAAGTACTTCAGAACCTAGTGTAAATGCACCCTATTTCAATACAGTAAAATTGGAAATACGCCGAAATGTGCCAACTTCCGATTTGATCGCACGTTTGTACTAAAAGTGTCGAAGTCAGATTACACCGGAATTCTGGCAATAGGGAGGCGTCTTGTCAGAGTCTTAAAATCCAATTTTTGTATTTTTTTATATCCGTGTTATTAATAACTTAACAACTTTAGACAGATAACAAATATAAAGCAAAAGCAACTTAGGGTCGATACAACGACTTGTCCGACATATGCTCACCAACCAGTCAGCTCTTTTGAGACTCTTGATTCGTCGTGAGTTTGTTTACTTCCAATTATTTTGTAATCAATATTTTTATAATTTTTCTTCGTACTGTAAGCTACAAGTAATAATAATATAAAAAAGCTCACAAGTAATTTTGTTACAGATAACCCATGATCATTCTTGAATAAAACCACCATAAGAAGTGTTGTTAATGAGAATAATCTTAATTGAGGTGGTACTATCATTTATAGCAATTGTAAAATTTACAACAACTTTAGCACATTTTTTCATGTGGTATAAATATGTTTCGGTGTTTCAAGGTGCTCTTTTACGTGATTTTCAAAAGTACTTGGTATAATTCTCACTAAACTTGAACCTCCATTAAAAGATTACATTTCAAAAAGATTAGTGCGAATTAAAGAAATACAGAAGGTGTGACTCTTAAATGCTTTCAAAAAAAAATGGAATTTACTTTCTAAAAATGTGTTGAGATTTTGACTGCGTGTTTTACCTGCAAAAATTTATAATAAATCAAAATATTTATAAATATTATATTTGTGAATTTTGTTTCCTACTTGGTTGGGAATTAAATAGAACCACTTTTCATTCGTACCTTATCAAATTATTAACAGCAATTTGACTAAGCTTTTCCAAGACCTAAAAGTTTTATACTTTTCGATACACTATAAAATAGCTACGATTTGAATAAAAGTGTAAAACACACATTTTAGTACACCAAGTAAAAAAAAACACCAGTACTCAAAGGGTTAACAATAGTTAATTGGTATTAAAAAGCTTTTAAGTTGGAGTATAATTTGTATCATTAGTTTTCGTTAGTACAAGCCCTAAATAATAAATAAATAAACCATGTCCACTATAACAAACTGAAAGTTGGAGTTTGGCGATGAATTAGATCGGGGTGTCGTGTAAAGAAAAGCATACCCCTCCTATCCCCGGAGGAGTATTAATAGTGTTGCAGTGGTAAAGAAAAAGGAACAATCATTGATGTGGGATGGAATTGTGGAAGGGGAGGGGTAGGGGGTGAACACCTGTTGGCGATTGAAGCTTTCCCGCTCTAACGATGGCTGTCACCATCGGAATAACGGATGGCTCGCATCTGATAGGTTTTTGTTACTCTACAATGCATTGCCTCTCTTAGAAAAATTACACCCGTAACGTCAGTTTATCAACAAATGAATAAATGTCTTTCTTTGAAGTCCTTTTTTACTTTGGCTTAAGACAGCTTAAGCTGGAGTATTTTGAACGATTTCCGACCATACGGATTTTTTGTGCTCACTGCGTCTTCCAGATTATAGTATATATGGGATAGTTTATGATCTGGGTGTTCAGGGATTAATGTTAATTTACTATATCGATTTATTCAGAATATACGTGACATGCATGTCATTGGCTGCAGTCTGTGGATATAATTATTCACAGTTTTCAGCTACTATCTGAATTCTATTGACATCTTAACGAGGATCAGTACTGAATTACTTGCTCGGATCAGAAATTTTAACTAAATGAGTTACATCTTTTATTCTAATTTTAGTTATTAACTTGACTATTTACTATTTCAAATTTGACAATTGGCTTTCTTATTCGTCATCATAAACATGTATTTCATGTACTTATGAAGTTTTTGAGTTATGTTTGTTTTCTAAACTCAACAATAAAGTAAATTAACAGGAATATACAATATGAATGTGTTCAATATTAAATACTGTCTTCACGAATGCTGTAATCACGTATTTATGTAAAACAAATTGTGTATCAATTAATTTCCACAGACACATTAATATAATATTAAATTTACAACATTTGTAAAATGGTACCTTGAGACCGACACAAGCACTACTTTTTTTTTTTTTTTTTAAGGAGAGGCCGATCCCCTTTTAAGTCTTATTCTGTCCGTCCTCATGGGCCACTGGCCTGTGCGAGGATCTTATCAAATAGAATAAGGGGGAGAGTCGATACAGTACAAAATCAATGGTACTGATAAAAAGTGCGATGGTCACAGACAGGATTTGAACCTGCGTTATCTCTAACTCAGACCCAAAGTCCAACGACTTAGACCGCTCGGCCATCGGCACTCCCAAAATAATGATAAATAATATAATGTAATAATTAAGTAGAATATTAATTAATTCTATTTAAATTCTTACTCAGTTGTGCCCTTTTGAAACAATGAAAGAAGGGTGTAAAGAGTTCCACGAATAATGTATATATGTAGCTACGTCTGATTAGTCAATACATATCTGAGTGAATAGACAGGAAGTAGTATTTCCCACTATACCTGATTACTCGTAAATAGACGGTATATAAATAGTCTATTGCAACCTTCGTGTGTAGAATTTCCTTGATATATAATATATGATATTCCTAGTGTAGAAGTGCAGATACATTTATATTTACGATATTTTTATCATTCATTGTATCCGATGCCAAAGAAGATTATATGAAAGCGTCAATATAGTTAATAGCGTGCAAATAACACATTGGTGAGTTGGATGAGGTGGATGGATTAATCACTAATATCGTAGCTATCCCGAATTATCGCGACACGAATACGTTTCAGTTTAATGAGTAATAATGAGTAATGAAACTGTAAATCACGTTAAAACAAGATATGGTAAACATGTTTAACATATTGGGTCACTTTGAATGATACACATCCCACATTAATGGCCCTGGAGAACGACAAATGCTGAAAGACCAATAATACTCCCCGCCTTGTAGCCGTTTCGAGCGATCACCGTTTTCTTCCAATGCCGTAGGGCACAGATACAAATCAGGGGTTCCCCCTCCTGCCGTTTCCATTTTTCACGACGAACTCCCGGACAATTCTTTTCATTATTGCCTCATGCAACACGTTTCTTTGGTTTGCGTGTTAAATTATTCTGCCTCAGTTCCTCCCGTTGTTGAATAAATTGTAAACAAATACAACGCGGAGCTCTTGTTCAACAAGACTTGTTCGGCGCGGCTATTGACTCAATCAGCGATGCTTTCAGGCGATTGATTTCCGGATCTCTCTACATTGTTTTGAGATACTGTACCTTCATTCGACGCAAGGAAAGGCTTTCATCAACAATTTATGTTGTCTTCGAAATCATTAGGTGAAATTTACCCTGCGGAAAGGGGTCGTTTTCTACAAATTGACTTAAAAACCTCAGTGGGAGAAAGAAACATCAAACACAACTTGTTCACATATGAAAACCGCTCATAGATCCAAAAAAGGTGTTAGTCTCCGTAGATTACAATCGCCCCTCCGAGAATTTCAGTCTATAAACTAAATTAACAGATTTTAAATTAATTTAAAGCATGTTTTGATGAGGTAACTTTAGTTTTTCTAGTGAAATAATAACACAAATTAATTAGCATTGATTATACAAATTACCCTATAGGTATATCCGTTGGTTGTAGTGGAAAACACAAAACGTCTCAACAAAATCACCAGTTACTTTTCATATTTAACCTGTTATAACTGTTACAACGGAATAAATTTTAAATAAATAAATATATATATATATATATATATATATATATATATTAAACGCTATATTTGATAAGATTATTCATAATTTACATAAGCGAACTTATGTAACGCGACTAGGCGTAAATTAAAATGTTATAGATAGTCTCACTGAACTCATCTGTAATATTTTGTTTCCTCTAAATGACAATCAATGTTTGCAAAATGCATCTTATTTATGACTGGGACTCAAAAATATGCTTTACTTTAAAAGTTTAGTCAGTAAAGCACAGAAAATTGTTCTAAATGTTTAAATTCTACAATGAAACATTTCTTAATAATTGGTAATTAATAACTTGAAAATTACTTTGTTTCTTAAGACACAGTATATTACCACTTATTATCAATTAAAAAACTAATAAAACTAAAAACAAATCTAAAACTCAAATTTAAATTTTATAATTCAAACATTATTATTACATAATTATATTCATTCCATCTACATCCTAATAAATGTAAAGCATACAAAATAATAATAAAAGAGCTATAACCATCAGGTTTTGGATACAACATTTCAATGAAAAAATACTGTTTCATAATTAATAATAAGAAATCATCGTTTTCATCATTAAGGAAGCTGTGGGGGTTTTAGGTATTTAGAATAAAAAATAACTTCACTGCTTACAATAAGTAGCCATTTTGTATGGCGGTTATTTTTTATTGTTATACATAAAATGACCGTTTCGTATTATCTACGGTACAATTTTGGACAGTTAGATAAATCGAGCACCCGTCTGATAATATACCAGTATGTTAAAATTTTCAATTTTTATAGTTTGTAATTTTTGATTTTAACTAAAGAGGTGCGTATCATCTTACATTTGACTTTCAATGCGGGCATCTTATATAATTGATTGTTCAGTGACGCCAAATGTTTTATTTTACCTCACAAAATATGACAGCATTCCCACTGTGGTATTTAGATATTTGATTTGTTTATAGAAAGGGAGAGGTTCATATCCTTTTCAGCCCTATCCCGCTCATCCTCAGCGGCTTTGGGTTGGCGACGGTCCGAATTAGCACTAAATCCTTCTATATTCGTCCAGTATATAGGTATAAAGCTATAAAGGTATAACATGACAAAAGTTTTAGTTTTATGGCTATATTTAAATATGACCAAAATGTTGGGGGGTTGGGCAAATGTAGGTAAATATGGTGTTGTTATTTTGATGGGAGTTCATTGAATGATTTGCTAGTTATATCATACTGTTCTAAATATGGAACAAATTTGTGATTTTTAAAACTTAAATATTGTAATATTTCAACGCACTATTTTTTAAATCTATTATGTATATATTACACACGCAGTGCTTAAAACTTAATAAAGCAATGTTAAAGAGATTCTACATAATCATTAGGGCGGTTGAATTTTTTTTCTTTCATATACATCTAATCGATTTCTTATTACACAGTTAGGCCACGCACGTCATGAGACTTGCCCCGTATATGCGCCGAAAATATTCGCAACAAGAATTTTCCAAATTTGATCTGTGTCTTAAAATTAAGAAAAACAAATCATTTACATATACTATTTGACCTTTCGAAAATGGCAAGGATATTTTGCAACATCCTCCTAACCATTATCCTTGTACAATCCGTTCTAAAGTTAAGGACACATACATAATTATATTATTATATATAAACTTCTTTTATATATTTATTTATGTATGTGTAGATACATATATATTAATTCATATGGTAATACAGAAGTAGGTAGTAGTTTTCATGAAATTAGGCATCTAAAATTAGTGGTACCTAAGTGACGTGGTAAATGTTTTGTCTGGCATGATTATAGGCTACTAATCCAGTGCCACTGGTACTAAAACTTCAACGTTTGTCTCAAAAGGCTGCAAAATATTAATTGAATTTAGCGACAAAAATCCTTTAATAACATATTTTTCAGGGTAAACGTCAAACATTGATATTTTCTCCGACTGCCCAGTTGTCTTTCGATGAGTGCACATTACGCAAGCATATGGACAATTCATTACAAAAATAAAAACCACAACCTTAGGATTTTCTCAAAGAGATAGAAACGGCAATGTTATTTCATTAATGTAGTGTTTTAGTATATTTAAACATTGGGTGATATAAAATTACCTTCACAGGCTTATTGTTGACTAACTGTGTTTTTTTTTTTTTTTTTAGATTAATGTTAATAATAAGTAATAATAAAAAACCATTTTCTTATGTTACACACTAAAATGCAGTCTCCTTGGATGGAATGACTCATTTAGAGGAAGAAGAAGTAACGAGTTCGAGCGACAATTTCAATGAACCGCACCGATACATCTATTAACATTCACATATAATTTCCCAGAAGTATTTAAAAAAAGGCCATCCGAATCAGAACGACCCAGATAAAGGCATCGGTATCCGGTAATTCGTGAAGGTGGTAGATCCGCGAGCGTTCATACGTCACAGCACGTGTAGAGCGGCGCGGAAAATTGACGTGTGTGCTCAACTCATTTAGTTGTATCGGGAGAACAAAACGGAGTGCGGTGAAGAAGAGGAAATGCAAATTGTGTTTTATCAATACGGAGAGAGGGAGATTTGGCAGAGAGTGGAGACGGAGACAGAGACGGAGATGGAGAGAGAGCAGCGGCTGGGAGGCGCAGCACCACGTTGTTAGGTGCACAATAATGTTTGCTTGTGAGGGGATTAACGTGGATCAGACGGAGTCTTGATTGCGCATGCAGCACCTTCTTGTTTTTGGCTTCCAACTGCTATTTCTTGGTGAATGATGGCCACAACGATGCGGCAGGGTGGAGGCGGCTGCGGGGGCGGGGGACCTAAATTCTGTTTACTATTGAATATTCATAAGGAGGAAGTTCGACTCGCTCGAGGTTCGCCATATTTGTTTTTAAAGTTGACAATACTGATGAGGCTGTCCAGGTTTATTGTTTATTTTAAAACACCGTCTTGATTCTTTTAGTGGTCGTGTGGACCTTTTCGTTCAGCGCGGTTAGAATAATTGTGGCCAGTATGTTTTGTCTCCACAAACCAACTGTTCGTCTGCAAATGACTAATAAGCCTTTTGTACTGTTGTAAGTATTTTATTACAAACTCTGTATTCAATAAAATAATAAATTTGTTTTTCCCAAAATGTGCTAACTTATTGAAATCCCACCAAAGGTTTTGTTTTATACATATGCCTAAAACATACACAGAGATTGAAATACAGTTTTTAGATCAAAATTAATTTCAAAAGTGCATTATAAAGTAAACTGTGACAAATTAAACCAATCAGCATCAGTCAATTAAAGTATATCTACTTGTATAAGAAAAGTACAACTTTGCCATATATTAAATACAATTTTTAAAGAACCATGAAACTAATTATGAGGTAATTAATGATTGTGAATGCACAGTTACTATATAACACACAGTTATTCACAGTTACTGTATTACACAGTTATTCACAGTATATATTTCACCTCAACTGATACTGTTATGATAGGTTACACATAAAAGTGTGCAAAGTTACTAAACAAATGTAGGTATTTGTGATAAATTAAATGGGTTTCGTTATTGAGATTTTAAGACAGTATTTATTCAAACTGCTTTAAACTGAGTATGTCCTTTCGTATCCATGTTGCCAATGGCGCAGTGTAATGGATACAGCGGTTATCGTGAGATAACCGAATCAAGCAACGTCGAGCGTGGCTGCTGCTTGGATGGGTGGCCGCTGAGCGATCATGTCCTTGCAAGCAGCCCGCCTGCCCGGCCATTGGTGGTGGTTAGGAAACCACCTTTAAGCCGTTGGTCCCCAGTTTAAGTGTTACAGTGGGCCCCGTCTTTTTTTGTTTTGTTTTTTTTACTTTACTTTATCTACAAAATTATATATATATATATATATATATATATATATATATATATATATATATATATATATCATAAATTAAAAAAGGAACGAACTTTGCAGTGCAAATAGTACGAAACAAGGGAACTATAAAGACTCTTAAGAGTTTCTACTAATTTAAGTGCTTTATAAAATGGTCAGAAAGGGTAATCACACATCGTCAGTAAACTTTAAACTAAGAACACAATGTATTTATATAAATATATTACAAGTTTGAAAACTTTTTTATTAAAAAAGAAACTTTCACCGCTATTGTCCACGAAATCTTGGTAACCGCTATTAATCAAACCAATTGTGCCAAAACCATTCAAGAGTATTGAAAAACGCCTGAAGGACTTCTACTTTTCTCACGTACGAATCAATAGGTGAAAAACTTTAATCTCAAGAGAATGAAAGCCTCCAGGTGAAGGCTGGCCTTTATTTATGAGTAAAAGCACGCGTGAGTGTCGGCCGTGGCGCTGCGGGGGTGCCTGATCCTGCTCCTGCCCGCCTAGGACACCACCTGCCCTTGTCAGCCCTTGCTCCACTCATTAGGCTCCTTCCTCCTTCCTCAAGGTATTTTTCTTTCAAATGATTAGTTTTTTTAGATCTGCAATCATTTCAGACGAAGCTGATAACATTAACTTCAATGGAGTATGTGTATGGTTTAAGTGTTTAATCCGTATGCTTATCTACCTATAACCACTTATTACAATTCTAAGACTTGTGAGTGAAACTCACTTAATTTAGACAACGAATTTCTCTGAACGTAGAATTCGAAATAGATTCTGCAATACATGTGTGACTGTTTTGGATTGTGGATAGTTTTGCTTCTATAAAAACTAAATACACATAGAGCGTACATGCTATTTTACAATTTTACAATATATAACACTCAATCAGTTAAATATGGGTTTTCTCACACAGTTAGGCTATGTTTAATCTTGAGATATAAGTGTTTCCCAATCGAGAAAATAACAGCTCCATTTGGAGACAACAAATTTGAATATAATTTGTCAAAGAATAGTGTGTTAATAGTTGTGTTGTCCGTTTGTATAGTTTTACTACAAAAACTATATTACTGAAGGCAACATTTTGCTATTTTTCTAGAGCTATTTTAGAATGGATTTTTCTGTTTGATTTTTTCTTTGAGTACACTATGTTCTCAAAACAATATTCAAACTCAAAATACACATAGCCGAGAATCAAATTAGAGTAGTATACGAGTATATTTAACATGTTGTTAGTAACTTGATTACTATACATCATTACTCCCACTTGGAGGTTCTTCACACATTTCCAGATACCTAAACCTAAATCCCTGAATGTTCTCGTCTTCACTATAACCCTCCCTTGACATTTAGTAAAACTTTTAGTAAATATGTTTAAACTTTAATTTGAGACTTTTAATTGGCTAAAAATGAGTTACTGCAATATATAATTTGCTTGGATAAGCCCAAAATTTATACACCAGCGCGCTCATTCCGGCAAAGACTTTTTTGGTTACGTTTATTAAAATGCACGGAATATGAACAGAAATACTAAAAACTAAAAATCCCATTTAAATCTAACAGGAATATGAAAGTCCTCCCAATAACTACTTAATAATGTTAAGAAATCCAAATTTCGTTCATGTAAATAGATATCATCCCGTTCGAGGCAAGTGCTTGAAACGGCCAAGTGAGATGGTTTATAAATATAAAATTAGTTTTAACGATCGTGAAAACCTTCAGTTAGATCTGGAGAATTGTTCACCATTCACAGTTTTGAGTGGTGATACTTTTTGAAGCTTTGTGGAGCCTTTTCTGAAAAAGCTAGACCAGACAAAAATGAAGATAAAGCCATATGGTGATCTCTTCCGTTGACCACGATCAATACCTGAAGCAGCCTGTTATTCTGGGCATGTTATAGTTCACGTCACAATTATTGATAACACTCCCGTTAGAAGCCGCATCAAATCCGATCAGCAACGTTGAATATAGAGTTGTTAGCAGAGATGAAGTATTCCTGTAATGATTACACCTTACTTCAGAGATCATAGAACATTTTCATTGCTCTATAAAGCTCATAAAACCTGGAATTTATCAGAAAGTTACAGAATGGTACAGATATAGAATGGCTGGAACTTTGGCCTCGAAGATCACGGATGTCCTTAATGATGCTTGAGAAATTTAACCCCTAGTAACACCTAGTAAATGCCTGAAGCAACCACAAAGAACATCTTGCTGTGGTTGGGAAGTCACAACCACAACAAGTGGTTGTCAATGTTGACAACTCACTTAAATGATAAATGACAATAAGAATTTTGGATTATACCTCTCTAGAGGCTTCATACAACCTAGTTGCCACAATTGCGTTTTTATGATCATCATAACTTTCTTCCATGATGCTGAAGTAGACCTAAAGGATTGAAAATTCCAGGTGTGCTCCTCCTGTTAGTCCATGGATCTTGGCGAAACTATTCACTTTAGGTTCCATGCATAGAGTTTCTTCAAAAACAAGTTGAGAATAGCAAAATAGGAGTAGCTGCAGAAATGCAGGTTTCTAGCAATGATCTTACTCTACTTTGGTAACGTTATTACCTATTTCAGGGTACCAGTTGACGGTCGAGAGTACCATTGAAACCTGTCCTGGACCAACGAGAAATGCTAAGTGGCAAAGATGGACGGTTTTTGCAATAAAAATGATTGAATTTAGTGACGCAATAGGAAATTAAACTGTTTATGTTAGTATTCCGAGTGATGACCTGTCGAAACCGGTCCTGGAGTTGGAAACACGATACGAGTGTGGAGACCAAGATGTCTACCATTGGTTGTGGATAACGTCATTGATTTTAGGATATATTTATACTTTTATTTTGCGGCATGAAGATGTTCAAACACATCATAAGGTCATATTTTACTAAATAGACAAGGGTTATTTGTTTTCAAAATTAGTACACAGTTATTAATAATGCTGTGATTATTATTTGTATTACCAATAACTGACGGTGTTTTTCTAGGTTTAACTAAGAACTGAAGGAAACGAACTTTAAGATTTTTAATTTAACTAATATTCATAGATGAAACGTACATTGTAGATAAAACTGTGAATTTTAATTACTTTTTTAATGGAAGTAGGTTCTAACTACCTCATTTACTATTGCAGCTTATTATCCATTTCCCTTGAGCTATATACGTGTACTTATAATATAGTTGCATGTATTAAACGTTGAACAAAATAAATATTTACATTTAAATGCATTAAAGGGGAAATCAAAAGGATTCCTGTATACAGGAGATCTACGGAAAACTAGCCCTTGTCAAAATAAACATTAAGAAACGTCACAAGCGTGTGTACTTGTGAGCAATGCAAATTTCATTCTTAAAAAACTTGCTACTTTTGAAACCAGATATATCAAATGTCAAAGACACATATTTCATTTTCAGTCAACAATGATATTGATTGGAATAATCAAATTAAAAGTATTTTTTCATGAATCCTAAAAAATTCTTGTTCTTTGATACAATACAATTATTTTCAATAAGAGTAAATATTTCAAAATATTCATTATATTGTTTTAATAGTTGTTCGACAATATGATTATAAGTATGCCTTTAGTCTTTGAAAAAGTAATCACCTGTGTTTACTAGAATCCAAAGACTCAGAATACATTTTTATTTTTTTTAATATAAGAAAGTTTTAAACGTAAATGGATAGGTTTTAATGTTAACACATTTGCCAACATGAAATCTTTAGATTTACAAAAACTCCCGATAATCCAATTATTTCTTTACACTGCCTTTTTGTCATGGAATAGAAATGTAACTTACTTCCTCTACTAGCAAAAGTCCTGTAGTAGGAATAGGTTGCCGGAGGTTTCTGTACGAAGACCTTCATCAGCTGCGGATTCCGGGAGAAGGTCAGGGATATTCCTACACGAAGTAGGAAGTAAGAATAACGTGTCATATAACTAGTGATTCCACCCGTCAAGATGGCGCAATTGTTGTTCATTTGAAAATGAATTTTGTCCTGAAAACAAGAAAAATACGTATTATGTTTTATTTTTTCCCTCCAAGAAAATTGATAGCATTTATTGGGAAGTATCTTGTAATCAATCCCACAGAAAAGCTGACACTTTATTAAGTTTCTACAGAGTCTAAATAGAACCTATGGGAGCTATCAGTTTTTTAAAAATATTTTTTGTGTGTATAAAACTTTGTATCCTAGCATAATTTACGGTTGGAAATTATGTGAGTTTTTTAAATTGCACTTAAATAATAAATAAAAACTTTTATTATTTAAAGACATTAATCACTAAAAATAACATGTCCCTCATTTTACCTAAAACTCTTATACACGTTGTATAATATCACGTTTTATTTCTAACATTTTCTATGGGCTTGACTAAGAAAAGCACAAAATTTGTACCTATTTTACTTTTTTTTGGGAAGATTATTTCTAAGAATTTGACAATACTTTTGAAATATAAACAAACACAGATAGATAGCATTTGTTTAAATTTTACAAGTTATATGGCTTAGTTATATGGTATAAGCATTAATTTTTAATCTATTGTATATGATAAAATAATAGTAACTTTTTTAACATCGGCCATACCACTAAGTAGTTTTTCAGATATTTAAAATCCAATTATTTTTCAATCGGTAATTTCAATCTATTTAAATATTACAACAGTTAAATTGTTCTCAGTATAAAGTCAATCCTGTATATAAACGATTCTACGATCACAATGAAAACCGTACAGTAGGCATTAACTTTTCCTGAGAGTTGATTGGCTGAAGTTAGGCGATAATCGGGTGTCGCGCAGCCAACAATTATGGATAGATTACAGCAAACGCTGATACAAAGCAACATTGACGTGGTACACCGTCAATCACGGATGGTAGCATTATTCACCTCAAATCTCATGTATCATTTGCTGATTTCATCACCTCCAGCCTCCATAATTCCTTCTATACTAGTAGCAAGAGATACGTGCCGTGTTATTATTGCTTTGGATGAACGACACCTCTATGGCCTTCACTAATCCTCGGTGTACAATAAAAGTGATCTTTATTAATTGCCAATTACGTTGAAATAACTTTAGAATTTGACACAATCAGATCTTTTTTGGCTTTCATTTGGTGGCCCAAATTCATCTATTTATTGAAAAATTAAATTAGGATATTGCCATTTATACAAATTTAATTAATTTAAGTAGAAGTTGTTTGACAGGAAATTGGTCTTTCGACCATATGTTAGTTTGGTTATTTAAACGCGTATGTAACAGATATGGTACAATACAAAATAATTGAATTGTAAAAAGTAAGGGCTCTGTAGTGTAGTGGTAGCATACTCACCCGGCAAGTGAGAGATTCGAGTCCCGACGGAGCAAGTACGTTTAGTCCAATTTACCAGCTATTGGATAACTTTTCTTAGTGAATCTATTTTGAATTGATCGGTCGCATCCATAATTTTTCAAATAACACGACGCGTTTATTACATGGTTCACAGCCAAAAGATAAATTTTGTGATTTAAAAGCGATTTGCGATATTTCAAACCTTCATAAATTGTCTAAGCTGCCAATTCAAAAGTCTTTTAGGGTTCCCCCTGTTAGTAAAAGCTATATAAAACAATTGGATTATATGTGTTTACGCCGTCCTTCTTTATCAGCTTCACATACAAATATTTGATATATAGTAAGAGAACACCTTCCAATTACCAAATATATAAAATAGATTTAAAAACAGTAATCTTTCTATATTATATACTCTACACAAGCAATAGTAAAAATATTAAAAGGGTAAAAACTATTGTTTCAGTGGACATGTCGTATTGTTTGCTTGCAGTAGCTCCAAAAACCTGACATAAGTTATCAGGTTTTTATGTGTATCGATAGTAAATAAATTTCAACACAAAATCAATTTCAAGAATTGCAATGACGTTTTACGATGACATTCACCTCAAAATTGGTAATAACGGCCGAACGTTAACCAAAACATTCAGTCTTTTGAAGGTTGTTATAAAGTGTGGAAATTTTAACTAATAAAAAGGTTTGCTAATTATTTTACAACGCCTCCTATAATAAATTAATAGTTCAACCGTATTAAAAAATGAAATGTCGAATTTAGAACTGTCAATCAAAAACCATTTTCTCGACAAAATCTGTATCAGCATTGCCCGGATTTAATTTTGTATTAACTTGTAAGTAATAAAAATGTACTCCACCTCTTGAAAATTCGAAACGTATATTCAACGTTAGTTTTCAGGATGGTTAGAGTTTACTTCATCTATTTCTTAAACTTTATCTTATAACTATACTCTCCTAATTGATATACGTATCCACACTTTTAGTGATAGCCTGAGTAATTTTGGGGTTAGTTTTTTATTAGCTTCGATACAATTTATAACCGCACTCTATAAAAAAAGGATTCCGGACAGAAACAGAATACAGAGTAATAACAGGTTGCAGTATAACCATAGTGTGTTGTAATGTGCTGTATAGTGACAAGGAGTTATACAATGGTTGAGTAATGTACAATGACACGGTACTACATAACAACGGAGTATTTTACAATGACAGGATAATGAACAGCAGTATAGTATAATTATAGGTCCATATTGTATAACGAGTATAGGTATACTGTATGTAGTACTGCATTTATGACTTGATATTATACAACTATTGAATGTTTTGTAACGGTAATATACCATGTAATAATGTGCTGTATAGTGGCAAGGAGTTATACAATGGTTGAGTAATGTACAATTATACGATATTGCATAACACCAGAGTATTGTACAATGACAGGATAATGAACAGTAACAGTATAGTACAATTATAGGTCATATTGTATAGCGATAAGATATGCCTTTATGACTTGATATTACACAACTATTACATGTTTTGTAACGATAATACCCCATGTAAAAATGTACTGAATACGAGTGACATGAGTTATACACTGGTTGAGTAATGTACAATGACACGATATTGTATAACATCAGAGTATTGTACAAATGACAGGATAATGAACAGTAACAGTATAGTACAATTATAGGTCATATTATATAGCGATAAGATATGATTTTATGACTTGGAGTTATATAACTATTGGAGTGTATTGTAACGATAATACCCCATGTAACAGTGTACTGAATACGAGTGACATGAGTTTTATACACTGGTTTGAGTAATGTAACAATGACACGATATTGTATAACATCAGAGTATTGTACAAATGACAGGATAATGAACAGTAACAGTATAGTACAATTATAGGTCATATTGTATAGCGATAAGATATTATTTTATGACTTGATGTTATATAACTATTGAGAGTATTGTAACGATAATACACCAGGTAATAATGTTCTGTATAGTGACAAGGAATTATACAATTGTTGAGTAATGTACAATTATACGATATTGGATAACATCAAAGTATTATACAATGACAGGCTAATGGACAGCAACAGTATAGTATAACTATATGTTACACTGTATGACGATAAGGTACTGCATTTATGACTTGATGTTATACAACTATTGAGTGTTTTGTAACGACAGGATACAACATAACATCAGTGTATTGTATTACGATAGCATGAGATATAACGATAATGCAACTCATCACAAACGAGATATTCGGACTTATGTGTATTAACTCGAATACTAATGCATACAATGTTAGTTATAATATATAATTTTAAGTTGCAATCTAATGGAAATTTTTCTAATAATTCCGCTTAGAATATGTTTTTTTTTTTACATTAATGTAGCTACTTTCATGTGTCACAAATAAATCTGTGCAAGAATATTTCCTCGGCATTATTTTAAATTAAGTTTTATATTATTAAAGAATGTATAGGGTCGTATTAAATCGCTGAAATCGCTATTATATTATCGAAGCCACACACACACTCCATCCGTACATACATCGGCACCCATGGCATCAACTGTCACGTCGTAGAGGGTAGCATTGAAAACGCAAATATGGCAAAACAAGACGACATCAGTTAGCAAAGCCAGAATCTTTAGCCGAGCTTGATTAGCAAACAGAGCGAACTCGTGAGTTAGTTACTATTTTATCGTGGCTGTTCCT
Organism: Homalodisca vitripennis; assembly: GCF_021130785.1. Lineage (NCBI taxonomy): Eukaryota > Metazoa > Arthropoda > Insecta > Hemiptera > Cicadellidae > Homalodisca > Homalodisca vitripennis. The sequence continues at coordinate 16,723,196 of NC_060215.1, read as the reverse complement.
CCTCCAAGTCTCGTCTCACCGGTAACTCCCTCCTGTTTAACTTGATCCCAACATTCTAAATCCACAAATAATCAACAGGTAAATGTGATAACATTTCTTTAAAAAACACTTCCGTTATAAAGTATTTTTACACACGATTTTGTTACGTGGAGCACATTATTGTTGTCTTACATGGATAAATTATTGTTAAAAATTTATAAATTCATAAATACGTGAATTTTGCAGTGTATATATTTCAGCCTACAGTTTGTCTTTTGTAACGGTAGTAGTTTTATTATTAATCTAAAACCCACCAAACTTTCACTCATTTTTATTAACGGTGTCTCAGAAATCCATTCCCCCTGCTTAAATTTTGAACGGTTGATACATTTTTGTTTTAAGAATATTTACATCAGTTGAGCATTTCTTGGTGGGTTTAGAAACAAGACCTATCTTACCCACCCCTAAGGGTGATTGAGACGTAAAGTATACATTTGTAATAATAATAATACTGGTGATTTCATAAATGAAAAAAATAATAGAAATATTTTTAAAGCCCTATAAACCTCAACTTTTGTAAAGGTCACAATCTTAAGTTTACTCACTCACGCTATACCTCATTTTAAAGGTCTAACAAAAAAGAAAGACAAAAATTGAAAAAGGGGTTGGAAGAAACAACTAAACATTAGAGGTCTATGTTGAATCTACCCAAAATAATGTCTAATTTAAGTGAAAAATTAAAGTGTCTTTGTTCAATCTGTACCATTTTTTTAAGTGGTACAAAACTCATTTTGGGCATCATCGGATGTATTCAATGAATCATACTCAACGAACAAAGCTATTTTAATTTTTTCAGTTTCCACCCACACTTGATACATCGTAGAGGGAGTAATCTTGTAATCCATACAAAACATTGATGCTATTACATATTCCCAAAAGAGTATATGCATATGATACTCCAACGCAATGAGTATATGCATATGATATGGCTGTGTGTGTTGTGTGTTGATTTATACACACAGTTAGAATAAGGTATCACATATCTACTTGTTCCACACTAATTCTGGAATCCACTATTTACTCATAACCGCATGTTTGTAATGGACAATACTGTCTTCCCAAGAATACGTTTTCGAAAATTAAGCTAAATTTCTCATTCGGGAAAATTTTTTGAAATTGTACGTCTTTTCAAGTTTTTTTATAGATTTATGACAAGACACTTGTAGTGAATCTGACGTATTAGTACTCCCTCCCTGCGATTTTATTTTCAGTATGAATAACATCCTTTAGAATATATAAAACTGTGATCGAATTGGTAGGGAATTATACGTATCTGATAATATGTGGAATTCAAGTCAAGATTTTACTGTGATGGTTCGTAGAGTACAATAATAATTCTTTAAACACTTTTTAAAGATTTTATTTTTACAATGTACATTTCGAATGCAACGAATTCATCATCAGATACTTGTAGGTTAAAGTGAATGAAAATTACCACAAAATTAACAAATAATTGTATAAATAAGGATAACAAATGGCTTTCCAAACTTCTAACAACCTTGGCCTTATAATCAAAAACAAAAATAATTCAACAAACCAAAATCAAAAACCAAAATTTAACAATAGTAGAGTATACAAATTAAATTGCAATGATTGTAAAAATCACTATATTGGACAAACCGGCCTATCCTTCAAAATTATATTTAATAAACATATAAAAGCATTACTGACATTATCTAATTCAAAATATGCTGAACACTGGCCATACCTACACAAACATCAAGAACAATCTTGTAATTTTAAACACATGCAAAAAAGTCACCTATTGTTAACCTAGTAATCCTTATGTACTATTAAATGACAAAGATTTTCTAACAACAAATTTATTACTCGATAGACTTTTAAACGATATAAATTGATCAAATATAAAATTAAACACAAAAATTTAGCCACCTAGGTAGTTAAAAACATATGACAATTTGGGTTAAATTATTTATTTACCTTAACCTACAAGTACCTACCTGATGATGAATTCGTTGAATTTAAAATGTACGTTGTACAAATAAAATCTACAAAAAGTGTTTAAAGGTTTATATTATATATTGATATATTTTAACCTGCTAGGACACTGTTAAGGTCATGAAAATTGTTAATTTGATCATTAATTCTAAATATAGTCACGGGACAACAGAGAAATTACTGCTTATAAGTGTTTATAAGTAAACAATTTTGGTTTAAGCTTTATTTATTGTTGTACATATGTAAATTTCTACGACGCTGTGGTGTTAAATTGCAGTATTAGTCACAATAGGATTGTTAAAATTATTTAATCGTATTTTATACACTGAAGGTTTAAGGATATGCTCAGTTTTTGAAATCCAACTGTACCGGAACGGATACGATTATTGAAAAAAATTGCAACTCTTAAGTGGATTGTGTAGGCTGCAGTTTCTGAAGCCGGTCTCAAGCTGTTGAGAATTTTTTATGTACTTAATCAAAATGTTGCGCTCGAGAGAGCTTTGGTCCGGGTCCCACGGTCGCAGTGGTTGACATTTTGGCAACTGGTCCCAAAAAACCAAGTCTTTTCTCTCCAGAATCTGAAAGACATCTTGAGGGGGAGTTTTGAATCGATTCCGAAGTAGGCTTTGATCTTCGATTGGGTAGCCAAGTGTGAGACGCTCATTGTTGTGTGCCTCTGCGTAATCCTTTGGGTCTGTCGCACGTACGCACACACCCACACACACGCACTGTCTGCCACCTGCTCGTTCACATCTGCCTCCCACTCAGATTGTCTTTCTTATTACTCAATTAGCTTAAGAGCAAATACAACCACTTCTCGGATATTGATCATTTCTTTTCCCTTCGGCTTATTGTACGTTTTGCCTCAACAATCCTTTGCGTTAAGTCACCTGCCCTTGTTTTACCGAGAAAAGAATATTGGGTTCCTCGACATAAATTGTCTTGGTTTAGTTATTTGTCCATTTGTTATGTTTCGAAATATTTTTAAAATTGGGAGACGTCTAATCAAATATATCTTATTTTTAGTACTTATTATAATATATTTTAAATAGATAACACTAAGAAAGATAAAATAAGAAACAGGTACTGATAGTAACTGTAGACAAATCTTATTGTATAAATTAACATCAAATACCGGACAAATAGCCAGGTAGACATTGTTTCAAACTATATTACAAATGGTTCAATACAGGGGCCAATAGGTTTGTGAAAGTTACTAGCCACATCTTCCTACTACTTTTCCCTGACTACAAAGGGAAAAGAACTGTCGCTTGCGGGATAGACTATTCTTCTTCAGAATAATTTAAAATAAATTCTAATATTTAAGAGGTTTGATTGACACTCGTGTTTTGGTCAAGTGGTGGGTTCCGACAGGGCTTTAGCATTTTTGTCATCCAACGGTTCGAATTTTGTCCATTGACGAGCATATAAGGATTAGTCCCAGGTATATGCATTTAAATTATAGAATTAAAACAAAATATTGATATCGTAATACTTTATTTGCCTACCTAGGAATACATTATTTGCAAATCAGTAAATATTTATATGCAAAAAAGAAAAATTATTGAAATAATAACACTTATTAGTGTGGCTGCCGGGCCTAGCCCGGGGGGCGATGGCAATGTCGTCTTGTTCAGTTTAATACTAGAGACGTCCAAAATAAGTTTGTAAGAAAGAATAGTCTCTGTCATTGGTCAAAATTCAAATATTCTGCTCGGACTTATTAACTAAAAATAGGCATACTTTCAATATACAACTAGGAATTGCCAATTAAATAAACGCGTATTCAACCAGCCTCTCAAATCAAGTTATTTCTGGAAACGTCCGCAAACTGTGTTTTGGTAGCAGTCAAGTTTCAGTCACAATATATCTCAGTAACATCATAATACCGAGTTATTTTTGTGAATACATCAATAAACGATTTAATTTAGTAATATAAACAGGATCTTAAAATATCTAAAATTGTTTAATAACTGATTATTAATCTTAAAGAAACGTATCTCTGGATATCACAAATTGACCTAGAATACATTCAATGTGCCTTCAGAGATTCGTCACCGCCAAGGTCAAGTTGTATATCATTTCAAAGGCCATACATCATGTCATATATGTGTATATATATATATATATATATATATATATATATATATATATATATATATATATATATATCATTTCGAAGAATGATGAGATCAAAATAATTAATAATATAACATTAACAACCCAAAAAATATAGGAGCGATTTAATAAACTATTTAAAAAGTTTTATTTAAACGTTTAAAAAATTAACTATTTAGTGGATTAAATTTCCTACAGAAAATTTTTCCAAAAGGAAATTAAAAAACTTGAGTTTATGTTAATGAAAGCTAAAATATTTTATGCCTCGAATAAAGTGACATTAAACAGTATTGTTTACAGTTAATGCCTCATTTAAATCATATTTTATTTAAGGGAATATAATACTACCGTATGCGAATTATACTCTTTAAATCTTCAGTACATTCATTACACATTTATGTTATTACTTCACATTATTATTCTCGATTCAGCCCAGTTTACATTGTTACTTTTTAAATATAAATATACATATCAAAGTATTTGTGTTCACATGATATTTTATTGTTATGCCTGTACAGTATTATGAAAAACTAATGTGTTGCCACCTTTCAATTTAATATTGTCGCTTGTTTATTAGCAGCTTCGCATTGTATGGTATTGTAATTTATTTCATAATTGTAATCGTTTATGGCGTTGGAAATAAAGAATAATACTTAATTTCCAGGTCGATGTTAAACAACTGACAATATGACACAAATAAATCAATCATTGAAATAGCTGTGATTTTCCTTGTGTTTTTTTTTCGTTACCATTGTTCTAGTTTACATTTCCCTTTAGACATAAAAAAGACAGCAAAATAGGAAAGTTACAAGTAAATTCTTAACTTTATAGAATACAAACTTAAATTATGTTTTATTAAATTTAAAATATATTTCATTGTTAGTAAATAATTTTCGACTCTGCTGTGATTTCATCTTGTCAGGGTGTCCTACAAAAATGTTTTATTTGCAATGAGGCTGGATAGGAATTTTCACTTCCACCTAGGAATACAGGTATTTTCGGTAAGTACTCTCGAGACTTCCCTAGCGAAATAGTGTTACCGACGTACCCAGTTAGGGTTACCAGCGGTATCGGTTATTCCCAATAGCGTTTCGAAATTAGCGAAGTAGAATTACCAGCGTGGCCTATACATTCCAACTGCCGTTAGTTAGTGAAACAGGTTTCCTGAAGAAGCCGATGTATACTCTAAATATTATTACGAAGCCAGTAAAATAGGATTACCAGGTAGAAAATGCATACCAATTGCCGTTATAAAGAATTAAATTAACCTCTAATGTTCCACCCCAACAAACTACCAGTTTTGTAATTTGAAGTCTATTAGTGCTCTAATTGTTGTAGAGCAACTGTTTTAAAACTTTCTAATTCACAGGTCTGATTGACGCTACATTGTTATATAGGTTAGACAGTCTAGTTTGTCACGTAATGTAATGCCTAGTTACTTAATTTGTCACTCGTTTCACAATTACAGACATCCAACAACAATTGAAAAAATTAAATTCATTCCAGACATGACTCAAAATTTAAAAATATAATTACTAGCAGTTACCCGCAGCTTCGCACGTAGTTTCATGTTGAAAACCAGGAAACGATAAGCATACTCATTTTAAATATATTTTCAACATGACATACGTAAAGCCTAACTGACTTTGACAGATGGATTAAAACAGACATTTACTAATACGTGTTTGAATGTGTATAAATTATTGTACTTATTATTCTTGACGTTGGCGTTGACGTTGGTTATTATAATTGTTTAAAACAAACATTCACAATACGCTGGTCCATAAATATAATGGATAATGGAGTGTTAAGGAAATTGTTAAAACAAATCTGGCGAAACCCAGAGGAATTTTCGAAATAGGAATAGACCCATATCTGTTAACCAGGGACCTTAAGAATGTCCATCTAAAATTTGAAAATCCATGCACAATCGATGTAATAGTTTTTATATGATTGAATACAAACAATTATACAGACAAGCATTCATTATACGTTTATATACTACAAGTAGTATAGATGATACTAATAGTGATATATCCCGTAGTTTTCTTTCTTCACATCCATATACATTGTATACGACGAATGGTAACATTTTTACAGTCTGTCTGAAGATTTTTAATCACCTCCATCTTATCAGTAACACAATGTGATTGATTAGATCGAAAAGCTTCTTACAATAAGTTATACAAGTACTGTAAGCAGTTTTGGATTTGGCACTCTCTGTAGATTTGTCCAGTTTTTGAAAAAGTCGTTGGATGCTAGCTATTCAGTTTAACCTTTTTCAAACTGGGAGTAAAGTTGTCTTTAATTTTCTGGAAAAAATCCTTAGAAAAATATATGATTAATAATGTGGATTAGAACTGAAGATCATTAAAAACCTAAGCCTTATAATCAATCAACATGGCCATGAGAGAATCCAAGTATCTAAGAGCTACAGGCTTTTACTCCACATGGCCTCCAGCTTCTGTGAAAAGCGGGGTTTCTAAAGTCCCCGGCCTCTTGAAACTCCAGTGTCTTGAACAATCTTTCGTCTATGATTTTTAAGGCAACATGGTATATGCAATTTCTCTCCAAACGTGGTATACACACAAGATTACCAGACCATCTACAGTCTGTAGATCCAGACCATCTTGTAGTACCGGAAGGCCGTATCGGAAACCCCTCTGTCCTGTTGAATATGTAGACCTGAAGAAAAATCCGGCCTCTAGTACTATCTAATTTTAGAATCTAGAGTTTCATTCTTTCCACTAATCCTCTGTAGATCAGTTTATGGTTCCACTCGGCATCTGCTCTTTTCCACTCCAGTATTCTTCCTCTTATGTGTTGATTTCAGGCTCCTGGTTTCTGCTGTTGGATTTCTCATTCATTTCAGAACCTGAACTTGAAGCAAAGAATTCGTTGTTGATTTAAATTAAATCTGGTAAATGTAAAAACCTGATTGATACCATAACACAGTAGCAGTTTCAACATTGTTTTGATGTATATCTAAGAAATTTGTATATCTAAGTTATATTTTGTTTACTATTAGTGTTCGATGTGTGTTATTTTGATTTTTTTAAGAAACAGTCTATAGCCAAAAAATATAACTTAAAAAGCTCTGGTATATTTTTTTGGTATTAAGGAGATACCAACATAAATGTGAAAATAAATTGCCAATATAGTATGATTTTAAATTTATAAGCTCAGATTCGAAAATTTACAAACTTGAAGCAAAGAATTTGTTGTTGCTTTATACTTAATCTGAGTCATTCTGTAAAAAGCTGTATTGATACCATAAAACTGTAACAGTTTCAAAATCCAAATGCGTTTTGATGGAGATCTAATATATATGTATATCTGAGTTATTTTTTGTTTACTATTAGTGTTTGATATGGGTTATTTATATTTTTTTAAGAAACCGTGTACAGCCGAAAATTATAATTTTAAAATCTCTGGTATAGTTTTTTGTAATAAGGAGTGTAATTTTCAATATGGATATGATTATAAATTTATAAGCAAACATTCGAAATTTTTTTAAATTTTAGTGAATAAATCTTTACATAATTCCTTTTCATAATCTTTTTACGCAAAGAATCCACTCACTACTGAAATTGCAAGAGTAATCGTAAAAGAACCAAAAGATTTCTGTGTATCTTGACATTTTTAAGCCGGCTTTTATCATTTGCAAAGCCAATATCACAGTGATCCCCACTAATACCGGGGCTGAGTAGCCATCACTATTTATAAAATAATAAAGAGGGCTTTGTCATTGTGTGAGGAGGTTATGAGGCGATGTCCACATTGTGGCTCTCTCATAAGCGGACAGATACAATACGAAGGATACAATAACGCCGTGCCGCTCCACGCCGGACTATCCTACTGGATATTGCTGTCACTGGATTTTCAAATTTAGCTTTTACTCCCAATTAAATATCATCAAAGTGATATCAAGTTCATATATCAATTTTATTAAAATGTATTCAACATCACACTCACACGTTGTGTATGAAACAAATTCTAGGTAGTTACTAAAAGTTAATAAATTATTTATTTTTTAGTGTAAGATTATAAAACACAAAATTTAAAGAGAATTAAAACTGTAATCTCTTATGTAAACGCCATTTTCATAGAAGTATTTTTTAATTATTACTTTTACGTTCGTTTACACGTTTTATGATCATTAGTTCGTGTTACCAAATAAAACTTACAATTAAAACACTTATTTGTATATCATTGTACCAAAAGCATTACAAAACTTGTGTCTTACATGGAACGCTTCTAAAGTAATTTTATCTTATACAAGACAAGAATATTAAACCACCTAGAACAGGACCCACAGTGTAAATATTTTGATTTTTAAATCAGCGTAATTTTTTAAAGAGTGCACTCTTTGAGGTCGGATTTTCTTAATTGTAATCTACTAATAAAACCTTTAATTTGATGTAATACTCGACCTTTGCTGTCATTTAAGATTTCCTTCTGACTCCTTGCGGGCCACCCCCCTGACAAGACAAAAAGGGTAGTTACATCAAAAAGTATATTTATAGGTGCAGTAATGGTGTATCAAGTTGTAATGCTTTGTCTGTAATCGTTCGGGAATTATCAAGCCCGTGCGGGAAATTTTTAACACCCTGAAAATGTTTAGTATTTATTAAACTTATACGAGAGTGTATTATGTAACAGTTAACTATTTATGCTTAACTTCCACTAACATACCAGAAAAAATCGAATTAAATTTATAATATAAATTTGGAGATTACTTATAAGACATCAGAGATGCATTTACAGCTTTACAAATCGTTATTATTATTCGGCGTAATAATACTAGGTTACATTACTTTATATGAAATAAAAAGTTGTGTGAAGTGATGTGGTACACCATTATTGAAAACTCATCGCTGTTTATTTGTGCTACGGTAACAACGTACTTGGTTTCCATGTGAACGTGGAAACTTTCCTCGCGTGTGTATTATACAGGTAAATAAGCATTCGGTGGAAATTTTCTTGTCATGTAAAAGTTTTATTCTGAGCGTTTTAATGAGATCAATTCCTGTTCCATAGTAAACAACACACAACTAGCTTTGTTGGGGCTGGATTCAACTTCTGGAGTCAAAACTTTCAAATCACCGTTTTACGCCTCAGATGTTATTTGTGTTTCAAAGTTGGGTAACGATTTTAGTGACATTCGTGGATTGATATTCTTAACCCTGTGTAAAGGTTTCATGCGTTGTTTGGAGTATCAGAAGAACAGTTTCAATAGCATTATATCAATAAGCGTTTAATGAGATCAATTTTTGTTCCATAGTAAACAACACACAACTAGTTTTTGTTGGGGCTGGATTCAACTTCTGGAGTCAAAACTTTCAAATCACCGTTTTACGCCTCAGATGTTATTTGTGTTTCAAAGTTGGGTAACGTTTTTAGTGACATTCGTGGATTGATATTCTTAACCCTGTGTAAAGGTTTCATGCGTTGTTTGGAGTATCAGAAGAACAGTTTCAATAGCATTATATCAATAAGCGTTTAATGAGATCAATTTTTGTTCTGTAGTAATCAACACACAACTAGCTTTGTTGGGGCTGGATTCAACTTCTGGAGTCAAAACTTTCAAATCACCGTTTTGACGCCTCAGATGTTATTTGTGTTTCAAAGTTGGGTACGGTAACGATTTTAGTGACATTCGTGGATTGATATTCTTAACCCTGTGTAAAGGTTTCATGCGTTGTTTGGAGTATCAGAAGAACAGTTTCAATAGCATTATATCAATAAGCGTTTAATGAGATCAATTTTTGTTCTGTAGTAATCAACACACAACTAGCTTTGTTGGGGCTGGATTCAACTTCTGGAGTCAAAACTTTCAAATCACCGTTTTACGCCTCAGATGTAATTTGTGTTTCAAAGTTGGGTACGGTAACGATTTTAGTGACATTCGTGGATTGATATTCTTAACCCTGTGTAAAGGTTTCATGCGTTGTTTGGAGTATCAGAAGAACAGTTTCAATAGCATTATATCAATAAGCGTTTAATGAGATCAATTTTTGTTCTGTAGTAATCAACACACAACTAGCTTTGTTGGGGCTGGATTCAACTTCTGGAGTCAAAACTTTCAAATCACCGTTTTACGCCTCAGATGTAATTTGTGTTTCAAAGTTGGGTAACGTTTTTAGTGACATTTCTAGTTATATTCTTAATCCAGTGTAATGGTTTCATGCGTTATTTGGAGCATCATAAGGGGTACATCACTATCAGTGTACTAATTTGTATTGTTATACCATATATTGACATACGACCTCAATATATTTTAAGAGATGAACATATTTTTATTTAGTAGGCTAAAATATGTTTTAAGGAAGTTGAATTCCTAAATATGCATTTTTTATTTTCTGTGATCAATGTAATTATAATATGGAATACATCTATATGACAGCTATCTTTGATTAGCTTCGATTAGCTTTAAATGCGCTCATTAACATATAATAATATAGCTAGCTTTTATGCGCAGCTGTGAGTCTTCGCATATACTCATTGTTTGCACATTTTCTTGTTAGTCAATGATCACGTACTATTCATTTAAAAAGAGGATCTTGGAAACTCTAACTTAAAGTTTAACGCGTAGTAGCTGTCGTAAGTCTTACTAGTACGGAAGCAAATATCTAATTATCAGCTGGGTTTATGTGTGAATCTTATACATATGACGTATGAAAAAGTTTATCGTTTGATATTTTTAGTTGTTCCCCATTTTAATCTCCACCAAATCGGGCGCCCGCCTGATCGATTTCATTCTTAAGACAAATTCCTTAATCGATTCCCCGAAAAAACAGGGTACAATGCAAGTTGGCTCTTGAATTCCGGGAATAGTTTCTGATGATAGTGATTTCTCGCAATAACTATAACTGGCCTCACTGACTATTAGGTTTCGCTGAACCAACTCGCACGGTTATCTCTTCCAAGGAAGTTCGACGCCGAAAACCTCCTTTGCACGGAGGGTGTTTGGAATAAACCCTGAGGAGTCACAACAACATCTAAAATCATACCAGCATTTTGTTCAACTGGATTATACTTTTCTTTAAAAATCATATATTTTAACACATTCCATTGTAAAAAACAACAAGAACACATCATTGACGATCCTGTGTCAGTGATGTTTACAAGAAATCTCTTCAAAAGACCTTCCTCTCACTGCAGGATACCCAACTGTTAGTTCTGTCATCATTTCGTAATTCTAATCTCAATTTTTTTGCACCGGGAACGAAAACTTAAGGATGCCCCAGGCAATTTATAGATAAACTCTCTAGAGAATAAAACAAATCAAGCGTTTCTGATCAATGACTACTGCTAGAAATACTCACCACAAATCTTCTGTTTATCTTTTCCAGATCTAGAGATTCTGCAAGGAGACAAATGTGCTGATACCTGTCACAGGACTTTACGTTGTCCATAAAAATCTCTAAATTCTGCAGCCCTGTGTTGCTACCCAATGCCCTGAAGTTGTACGACTTCAACTGAGACGGTGCATATCGCTTCCAAAGCTCATCCTCATCAGAGAGTCTTACAATAACATTTATCAAAACCCTTTATGTAATTATTGTGAGTATCGTTGAGCATGGAGAGATATTTTTTACTTGGGACTAGAATCCTCCATAGCATGATATCCCCAACAATCCCTCATGTCATGATCGATCACCACCGATACATTGACCTTAGTGCCTGTGATAAATATAAAACAATTTATGCCGAATAAAACAATTCATAGTACGGTCACGTGATCCTAAATATCTCTAATGCTCTAACCACATAATCCATATGTCATAATTAACCATATCTCTAGATGTTGGTAACCATCCACAGACAACACCGTGAGTGTAGAGCTATACATGAATATACCTTTACACTCACGTAGTTTTTATGGATATAACAAGGTCTTTTACTGCTAAACCAAAAAACTTCTGAAAATCAATCCATAGAATGTTTTATATTTCATGTGCAAAGACAAAAATATACCCTACTGATAATCTGTTGGTGGTAATATTATACCTACTATTAAATAGTTAAGTTATGATAATGCATTATCAGCTTGATTTATTGCAAAACACTAATACTTTTAGAATAATATCTAATAAGTATACATTATGAATATGCGTAATAAATAACATTTAATGCCTACTAAGTCTCAGAATTTGAATGTTACGTCATAATTAGTTTCCATTATCAAAACCTCCTACTTATGATAATTTAGTTACCACATTAAGACCACGATACTGTAAGAAAGTATAGTTAGAAGTGTATACGAATAAGTGTGCAAATGACACCGTCATACACAAGGAAAATAAATAAGGACAAAGGACAAAGGAAATGTCAAGTGGCAGTTTATATTATATCGTGTAACAAACCTGCAGGTATCCTGTAAAACAAAAGTGTTGTAGTCTTTTTTATAAGGATGAGTCCCCGACCACCATTGTGTTAACCATTATTTAAACTAAATGCAGTTCTGATTGGTTTAATTATTTCAGAAGATCGAATCATCAATAGGCGCTACTCCGCCATCCATCCTATCGTAGCTAGTTTTGAAATGAAAGTTGGCTCTAAAATTAGAGTAGATTGAAGCAATGGACTTAAATCGATACTTTAAACAAAGCCTACAATAAAAAATATTTCTCAGTAATAAAAGTTTTTCATTGTGTTTTTCTGTTCAATATTTTGAAAAATGTAAAAAATGCAAAATCATCACTATATCTTATGAGTAATGCAAAATAGTACAACTAGTGATTGAAGCATTAAGTTACAACATTATATAACATTAATATTTTGGAAATATCACTTATAATACCGAAACCCACGATTAGTCCAAACCTCTTTTTGAAATTCCTAAAGCTGGAATAAGTTATAGAAGAAAACAAAATAAGATGTAAGGCATTAAAAAGTTTACATAACTTTGCATTTAAAAAATGTAAAAAAACGATTTTTTAAATGTTTGAAAACAGGCCAAACTTTTTCGTTTACACATTGAATGTTTAAATAAATACTATTATGTCAACATCTATTTTATTTCTGTGCCCGTGGACATGGCCTAAAAGAAGTAATTTATATCATAAATAATATTCCTGAATTTTATCAGTCCGATATGTCTAATTTCAAGGTATATCCGTCAAACTTTTCCCAGTACAGTTATTACACAAATAACGAAAACGTAGCTTTTCCATAAAAACACTCAATGCTTTATCAAGAGTTTTATGTGTGTTATTTTAATGTTATGAATATGTTATTATGTATGTTTCAACCAACAACAAATACTGAATAACTTAAGAAACCGTAGAAACGATGTTAATGCAAATGTCATATTTTTCAATTGCGACTTCTGCTAAATCAATAATAAAAAAGTAAGATAGAGTGAGGTTTAGCATTGCTCTTATGTGAACGGAAGGATCAAGATATTGTATTGAATTCTAATCATACTCTCTCTGTGTAATGTATGCAATTTTTTACTTCAATTAGATGGCTAATAGGTCACAGACGGTTTTCTTGCCATTTCGGTTGCGCAACTATATTATTTTTATTGACAATATATCAGAAAATACTTGTAGAGTGCACTAATTATGACTAATTGTTGGTCAGGGACTTGAAACAAAAGATTTTTAGCGTGAAAATTGCGGGATTTTTAACATTTTTATTCAAGGCTGTATTAAGAACATTAGGGGTATAATAAGTATTTTACACCTATTTGCTAAATTGAACTAAGCGTTAACCGTTAAGCTAAGTTTTGAATAATCTGAAAACGCACAATACCCAAAAACGTACAAATTTGTCGCAAAAGGTTTGGTGTTTCGAGAGAAATGTTCACTACTGTTTACTCAATTTTATTAAGGTATTAACTGCTTAGCCAGTAAGTACAGCACTATATTATAGAAATTTTTGAAAAACCTAAAAACACAACATACCCAAAAATACCTCCTTCAAACAAATCTGGTGCAGAAGATTAGTGGTACGAGAGTTGCAATTTGGTTTGTCTATAGAAATGTGACCGGAGCCCGGGTTGCGGCAGGGGTCTGCGTAGGACCGAGGATCTTCAGTTTGTCAGTATACTGTAAATAAGAGGTTTATTTGGGATCGCCTGCCGACCCCCGCGGCGCCGTCTTGATTATGAATTCCTGTCAAACGCCTCGAAACCTTGACAAAAACACTTGAAACTATCGTATAATGTATTTAAAACATTTCCATACATTTCGTACGTTATTACATCTGCCCGAGCCCGTACCGAGGACCAAACGATTCTATCCTTTCCGAACCGTAACTTAAACACTTTAAGGCCTCTCCTCGGGCTCGGAATGCCTACACACGTCTTCCAGACCGATAAAATATAATTTTATTACTAAACGGCTGCATATATCTCAGCAGTCAATCTACAGTATTGTTTTTCCCCTGATCACGGACGCTGTTCGGTGTCAAACAATTTGTCCGGTCAGTATGTCCTCGCCCCCTGGGCTCACTACATCCTGCCCTGCGCCGTAGGATCTGGTCGCTCCTACACGGGACCCTGGACACTTCAGACACCTATTTGTTCTCAGTTTTACTGATCAGCAAACTTGTTATGCAAAACTCATATGTCGATTTATGCGATCGATATAAATATAATGATGGCCGTTATGTAAGTCCGGGTACCAGTTAAACTTTATTGGGACAATTTTAATTCAAATGTATTAATCACTGTATACGTATTGAAATATAAAGGTTGAATAGTATCAGTGTACAGTATTATGCTAGTATAATAAAACAACAATATTCTGAATTCACACAGTTGAGAGAATATTATTTAATCAACAACTAAAATAAAACAAAATCGTATAAAATAGGCCTAGAAAATCACTGGAGTTTGCTCTAACTCTTCAAGTGAATAAAAAGTATGTTCCATAAAGTATTTTTAAGGTTTCGTTTGAGAAGGTATTTTTTTCTATGTTTGTAATTTCAGAGGGTACGAAATACAAGAAATTTGAACCCATAAAGGTCGTTTTCTTTTTATATGATTCAAAGTTATGGTTCTGAAGGACTAACTTATTCCTGGTATTATAATTTTAAGTTACGGGATTGGTTTTCATATTATATTTTTTGTACGTTACTGTTACAAATATATACTGATTGTAAACTGTTAATATTTTAGCTCAGAAAACAAATGTTTTTCGGTTTCTGACCGTAGACAACATAGTTGCACCAAATACACTAATTCCATAACTAATTTGGGAATTAATTTAAAGCAAAGTCAATTTGTTTAAAGTGTCTTTGTTGCATATTTTCTAAGTCGTTACTATTTCACGGATTGTTTTAGGCAATAGAAAACTAAAACTAGGATACTAGAAGGTTTACTATCAATTGCACATCCAATGTCCTAATGGTGAAATTTTGGATTTTGGAATGCTTTGCTACCATACTTACACCTCAGGAAGTATATTATATTCAATATAAAAAAATATTGATATTATTTTATACGTTATGTTTACATGTTATTATAACGTAGTAATTTACAAGCAAATCTAATACAACTATATATAAATGTGTATTATGTTAAATTAATACCGTATACAAATAGGAGATATATTATCCTAATTACTAGCTATACAAATAAATATTTTTCAATGCTACGTTAATGTTGGCGTTACGCTCAACATAACTGAAAAAGATGAAGAAATAAATATTTTATCAAATGCATTTCTGATGAATAAATTTGTATACATTGTTTCCACGAAATCCTTTATAATATTTACAATTCTTAATGTCTAGAGATTTTTAAAACAACAATAATCTTTAATTTCTCAAACAAAGGTTTATAATTTAGCTCTCAAATCATATTGTGGACTTTGACTATTTTATATCTAATATCCCAATTGTACTTCAATTACAATGAGCAATAATATATATCATTTCTAAGAACCAAATTGATCTAATGATATTATATATCCTTCTATAACTACTACTTTATAGGGGTAACAGAAGTAGTAGGACTCTTAATAGTACTATTACTACTAATAATATTGGGAGTAATAATGTAATCTTGGAGGAAACAGGATTTTTCCGGACATTTGCCATCGTTCAGTGAAACAATAAATCAGTAACACTACGTTTCAAGATCTGCAATCTGATCTCTTCTTTATTGTTTCACTGAACGATGGCAAATGTCCGGAAAAATCCTGTTTCCTCCACAATCCTTCCATCGTCAAAAATAACCTTCAAACAAAGAATGTAATCTTGTTACAGCCAACCGGCAATACAATAGCACATTTTTCATCATCATCAGAAAATATCATTACATAATTGAGCAACGATAAATTTAAAAAATCAGCATTAAACATCAACAAGCCAACAACACTGTGACATATCTCAGAATTAGGCTATAAGCCAGCAATAGTATTAAAATATTTTAAAGATAACATGCAATAGCCGACTATTAAACAATAACACGGTTTTGCAATAATTAATTATCTGCGAACCATGCAAATGAACGGAGATAGCAATTATACGGAATATAATTATTATTCCGAGGCAAATAATTATTGTCATATAATTTATATTCATATCTTGTATAGTTTCCCATATATCTGTCCTTACGTGTTTTCCGTGGCCGTTTGAAATATCACACTGAAACGTACGTTTAATAGTGTAAACAGTTCACTCCTAAGAAAAAGACTTCAGCAATATAGTACATGGCGTTAACAAATTTTTGTTTTTAATAAAACAACTTAAAAAAAATTAAAATGCTTTGGAATTTCTAAATGGCCACCCTTTTTTCAATGTTATTGATATTACCTAGAACTTTCCCCCAAGATTTGGACTGGTTAGACCATTAAAAGTCTGGTACGCGAACCGTCACTAAATATTCTACCATTAGGACTAACAGAAAATTAAATAGGACTATAAATTACAAGCACATATTTGCGGCTATGTAAAATTCCGTGTATTTGGTTGAATAGCTCCCACGATTTCGGTCACAGTGGAACTATTTCAGACCGATGTGGATGAACTACAAATTCGAAGTTCATAGCTTTCATAGTGAAGGTGCTTGTGACAATACGATAAGGTCGTATGATATTTTTGAATTGGAACTCATCATATATCGTGCATCAGGCACCCATTTTTCATTGTTCACGATTAAAAGAACAAGAAGTTAATTATGATTTCAGGTCAAAACGCAATTATTTGTTTTGACCTATAGAATAACCTGGTAACTTGTGCACTAATTACGGGACGCCATGTATAAAGACCATAAACTGCGTAGAGTTAGAATATATTAACTGAAAAATTCAACAAATGGGTTAATTGTATAAAGAAATTGAGAATAATATACATTATGAGTTTTATTTCTACTAGTAGGTAAGTATTTTAATAAGGAATTTGTCGTTTTTATTTACAATAGGGACGAGGCCCGGTGGCCACAGCTGTTTTCAGAAGGGAAAGATTAGAATGATCCAAGGGGCCCCAACATATAAACTA